>NC_048420.1:7356163-7371589 GCF_013103735.1 Etheostoma cragini | reverse complement strand
TGTTTATAGTCAGAAAACAGTTTTGGCTTCTCTGCATGCCATCATTTAATGTATTGGATATTACATAAAACATAAACATAAAATCACGCCTCTAGAACTGCACTTTTTGAAGTAGAAATACAAATAAACTGTGGAGATAATGCCCTTATACTTTATACCTACTGTCTCATAAAACCTGAGCTTTTTTCTTTTACCTTCGTAAGGCTGATTAAAATCTAACACCCAGTGTGTATTGTCATAGCCTACACTTTAGAATGCAACATTCAAATTAATAGACAAAAAATGATATCCTGAGAAGAGTAGCGTCCCCTTCATTCTGCCCTTGCCTGTGTTCCAGCCAAGTGGAGCTCTAGTGGAACTGCAACCAGTTCATAAGCCGGAAGTATCAAGAGAGTCGAACTTCTTCCCTGATTAGAAATTCTTTGGAATGAGTGAGTGTGTGTTGGAGTGTGTGGCTGTGTTTCACCACAAAGTATTGGCAAGGTTAGAGCCTTTTCTTGATTGATTAAATCAACAGCCATACACGGGTCATTAGTCACTCCTGTTCTCCACCAGGTTTCCCACAGCGATTAATCAAACCTTGTCAAGTTGCCCTAACCTGTAAGTGTGTTTCCTCACAGCAGCCAGTTAGCCCTCCATCCTCAAGACTGGACTTTTAAAAGTGTCCACAGCCTCAGTGTCTGTGTCCCAAGTCAGTGCTGGGCTGTTTACTTATCAGCGACTCTACTTCATCAACGACTGACCATGCAGATAAAAAAAGCTATTGATTTCACTTCCAGGAAAATAAATCATACATTCTTCTATTTTATGAACTCAAAGTGCTCTCTGTGATTGCCTCTTCAGATTAAAATCTGATTTTGCTCAAATGCACTGTATAAGGGTATATCCTCATCTGAGGTCATTTGTAGGATGACATGGAGTGCTGCGATAAGGATCCACTCCTAGGTTTCCGAATTGAAGTGCCTTATGAGTTGCTGTTGCTTAGTCTCACTGAGAATTCTCTTGTGCATGATTGCTTCTGTGAATTTCAGTAAGTTCTTTGATCAGTTTGCAGTCACTGTATCACTGCTCCCATGAGTTGTTGTCATGCTAATTCTGAGTCACACACATATTATACCTGCCGGTATTCAGAAGCCAGCATATTGTCAACATCGTTTTTACTGCTTTTCTGTTACTGTGCCACCCAAATGTCTCCCTCAGGCCTTTTAATATCAATGAGTTCTCAGGAAAAAGGAACGCGAGAGAAAAGCTTTTCAAAGGTCTTGAGAGTTTCTTTCAGCGTGGAGATGCGAGGCGACAATTAGCTTTGGTGCGCAGCGTCTGACACATCTCACTGGCAGCCATACACTCCGCCGTCTTGCCTGAGATGACAGCTTCCTCCAATTACCCAGGTGTCCGGCAGCCATGTTCCCTTTGTTGCTTTTTTAATAAGAGACACTTATTACGCTAAGCTGAAAAACATGATTGTACAATTCATTGCAAAGATCATTTGGGACTAAGTAAGATGCTATCTCAATTTAGTATGTATACATGTGTGAACTATCTACTTGAATTCCTGTCAGAGAAGCTGTGCGAGATTGAGTCATTCTAGTACATCTTTAGCAGGCTGATGCGACTGCTTTTTGCGCTAATAATGCAACCTGATCTCACAGAATTCCATGAAATGAACATGGCCCCTTAACTCAAAATCTGTGACAGTTTCCCGGAATCGGCAACAAATTCAGTGACGGGTCCACAGAAGAATTCAGTGAAATTAACACGGCCCCTTAAGTTAGGGAAAAGGTCGTGGGTGGGCGGAACAACATTGGGTTTAGGAAAAGAAGAATAGGATGGCCGTGTACAGCTGACTGGTTGGGTTTAGGAAATGAAGAGATCAATTGTTGGGTTTGGAAATCGTGACATGTGGGACACAATCTCTGGTCTCCTGGATGAAAGTCCTGTGTTGTTTGACCCAACCAGCCTCCCAACGCGGATTTTCGGGCTTTCATACTGCTTGCTACCATTGACGCTCTTAATGCAAAGACATCTTCTCATTGACTTTACTTGGGGGCCACATGGATTTCTCACACATTCTGTGCCACCACCACGTAACGCGCTGGTAACAGTTTGTGATCATTTTACGGATTTCTGTGAGATCAGGCTGGATAATCTCCGTACATGTGTTGTGGATATGGATAATTCCCTGCACTAAACACATTCCCCTTCTTGTAATAAGCAGAACAAAACTGAGTTTGGAAAACAATAGGACTTTACTAGAATGTGTTTTCCTATTTTGACCCTTGTTTAATTACTTTCCCTGTGTTTGCTGATAGGGAGATCAGAAGAAGGGGCATCTCTTTTGGATCAGTCCACTACATTTCCAGCTATCCCTTGTTTTACTGTGTCAAGCCAGGATATTCGAGGAGACATCAAAGCGATAGGTTTACCCTTGCAAATCCCTCCAGCGTGCTGTCCCGAGTCTTTGCTAATATCAGGCAGTATCCACCCTCTGCAGTCCCAGAAGACATTGGCCCAAGGATGAAGGGGTTGACTGATGAGAGGGAGTATAGATTTGCCCTGTCAGTTGAATTTGTCAGCAGGGGGCTGGCTTACTTACTGCACGCAGCGCACCATGGGAAGGCTAACTCAGTGTATAAGTAAATATCAGAGAGCTCTGTCCTCGCTGGCGTCTTTTCAGGTCAAGCTGTCTGAGCTGCTACAGTTATCATGAGACTAGAAGAATACAAAGGTACACTATAATCAATTTAAATTGGAGAAATTCCTTTTTAAAGTTTAATAATAATAATAATACATTTTATTTAAAGACGCCTTTCTTGGCACTCAAGGACGCTGCACAGGGAATTCATAAATTAAGAACAGCAAAACAAATACTATACAACAGAAAAACAAATACTATACAACAGCAAAACAAAACCAATACTATACAACAGCAAAACAAATACTATACAGCAAAACAAATACTATACAGCAAAACCAAAACCAAAACTATACAACAGCAAAACAAATACTATACAACAGAAAAACAAATACAATACAGCAAAACAAATACCAATACTATACAATAGCAAAACAAATACTATACAGCAAAACAAATACTATACAGCAAAACAACAGAAAAGGCAGAGCAACAGACATTTAGGTGGAATAGGCAGTTATAAACAGATGTGTTTTCTAGTTGTGATTTGAAATGGGGGAATGAATCAATGTTTCTGAGTTGGGGGGGTAGTCAACTAATCTATATGTATTCAACAAATATCTGTTTTCAATCATCACCCTGCTGAAGCTGCAAACGTGTGCTACTTAAAAAGTAAAAATAGCAATAACAATAATCTCCTCAGCCCTTCTTTGTTCCCGATAATGCAGTACTTTAACACAGAAAGAAATCCGAGGCAAAAACAGACTGATAATGCTTGTGAGTCTAAGAATGAGAGACAAATTCTCATTATCTTGAATAATAAATGAGTGAAAAGAAAATCCTAGCTCTGTGATAACAATCATCTGTGAATCTCCAATTACTACCATCCTTGGCTCATAACAATGTGACAATAACGAATACAAACTGTCAGGGTTCTGTTGCATGATGGGATAATAACAGCCAAGGCTCACTAGATGCACAAACAAGGAAGAAGACTAAGGATCAACTCCTTTTTAGTCATCTTGAAACAAGCAGGCTTCCCATGTGTGACTGTCAAATTAGCACATTTGTGTAATTATTAAGGTAATTAATGTTGAATCAGTGGGTGAGGAAGCTTTTGATGAGGCGGCTGAGTGAGATGTTATTTTTATTATGTCACACTGAACGGGTTATGATTAACTTATATTTACTTTGTCATGTTGTCATTTGCTATGCATTAAAATAGAAAGCAGTCCCACAAATTGATAGCTTATTCTGTTCTTCTGAAGTTTACAAAGCTCAACATTCAAGTTTACTTGAAAACAGGAGGAAGGAGTGATACATCCGCTGATGCACACTAGTATGCTATCTAAATGCTAGTAGCATCAGTTAGCCTGAAAATGTCACAGACTTGAAGGCAGCTTAAGTCTTTTTTATTTTTATTTTTAAGAACATAGTATTAAATGGCAATGTGAAAATGGTTGCTCATAGTGAGAGAGAATAATCACAAAAATCCGCGGCTGCCCTCCGCTCACTTTCAGCTCATTTCAGGTGTTCAACTTTAGAGTTATGGTTCCCCTTCACGCCTCCAGTAGCGTCGCTCTCGGCTGCAGCAGCCAGCCGCCAGTTAAAAAAAGCTCTTAAATCCTGCTCAGCAATCTTTACCAAATGTTATTTTTTCCCATATAAGTCATGTTGATATTGATAATACATTCATGAACTAATGTTTTTAGATGCCTCTTTGTGTCAAGTTGCAACTGCCAAATTCTAAATTGAACACATGCCATGCAAAGTCCAACTATTTAACCTCTTACACTCCAAAGACATCCATGATGCTCTCGGTGCAGAGTACATCTCAGGTTACTGACCTGTGACCATGGAATTAAATGGAGGAGGCCCTTTAATTGATAATTGTGGGAAATTTGTAGCTTTTAAATACATTACATATATTTGCTGAATGTATATATATATAGATCAGCTGTTAAAAAATGAGTTGACAATAAATATGATAAAATAGTTTTCAGCCAAATATTAAATTGCACATCATTGCATGTCAAAATATGTGTGAGTTGCCACAACAACCACCCTTTACTGAATATGTATTAGTCTGGCTCCTACTAAATGTCATATATACAGTACCAGTCAAAAGCTTTGGCTCGTTTTCTTAGCTAAACTTTTGACTTGTGTGTGTGCGGGTGTGTGTGTGTATGTGTGTGTGTGTGTGTGTGTGTAATATACCAATTTGTATTTATTCAGAAATTCTTATTTATTTTCAAAATTGATAATGTGATGATGTAAGAACCGAATTCTGTCATAGAACAGAATATAGAACTGAGAACGTAGATCTTTGTGACACTGGACCAGGCTGGAATGACCAGTATGCTTGATATCTTCTGAGACACAAAGAGGCTTTTCTCAACGTTGAACCTTTGGACTTTGCATTTTGAAGCTTCAACTGACTTATATCTGTCTCAACTTGTTCCTAGTACATTCATTATTTTTACGTTTTGAGAAGAAACTTCAGCTGCCACACTCAGCTTCGAGCTCCTGGCTGCAGGTGTCCCATCTTGTGATGGCATCAAACATGTTTTCTACTAAATCTGCCCAGAAAAACCAGGTAGCCATCGGAGACTGGCTCGGTCATGGATCCTCAAACTACCAGGTGCAGTCTTTCCTGGGCCGGGGCAGCTTCGGCACAGTTGCAAAGTGCATGAGGATGGGCGACAAGAAGACCGTAGCCATCAAATTACTGAAGAATCATGACTCTTCAGTCGCACAGGCAAAACAAGAGGTAAGAAATGAAATGAGGCATGCTCACTGCTTTTTTGTGTCAATGTTTTGCACAGCTGTTCCCTCAAATGTATTTAAGAAATGTGTATGGCTTGTTTCTGTGGGTCAAGCTAATGTAAAATCTGTATTTTCTATGTCTTCCCAGGTGTCCGCCCTGTCAAAACTGAGATCGCTGGACTCAGACAAATGCAACATAGTTCGATGGTTCCAGTATTTCGTCTGCAGAGGACACATTTGCCTCGAGTTTGAGCACTTGGACAAAAGTCTTTTTGACTTTATGAAGGAAAGATATTTCCGACCTCTCCTTCTGAAGGAGATTAGACCTATTGTCCAGCAGGTCTGTTCTGATGAGTTTTTTTCTACTGTACTAACGCTTCAGAAATGAAAGCCAATCTAAGCTGTGACCTTATAATGAAATGAATGACTTGTATTACCGTTCAGCTCGCCACCGCACTCGGCCACTTAAAGGCTGCTGGGATAATTCACGCAGACCTCAAGTTGGCCAACGTTATGTTGGTAAACCATGTACGGGAGCCTTTCAGAGTCAAAGTGATTGACTTTGGCCTGGCAGGTGACGTGTCAGCTGCCAAACAGGGCTCGTACATTCAGACCCGTTACTTCAGGTGAGTGACTGGAACCATGAGTGATCTGGTAGTGGTGGTGTATTGGTGGCTGTAAAGGAGGATATAGTAGAAGTAGTTATTTTACTGTCGAAATAGTGGAAATTGTACTTTATGGCGAGTGTAATCACATTTTTTTTGTCTCCTATCAGGTCTCCAGAGATTATTTTGGGACTTCCGTTCACAGAGGCCATAGACATGTGGTCTCTGGGCTGCATCGTCGCTGCGCTGTACCTCGGCACTCTACTGTACCCCGGCAGTAGTGAATATGATATGGTAAGGACTACTTGAAGTTTACTTTGTTTCTTACTTAAATATGATGAACATGTTCTATTGATATGTGATCTATTCTTTCCTGTTCAACCCCTCATTATGCACTGTAGGGCTACTTGTTTTACACATTTTCTTTTTATCACAGTTATTCATCCCCTCCCCCAGCCCCCTGTTTTTGTTGCTAAAAGTTAGGATGAGAAATCTTTTTCATGCGAACTATTGCTCAGCATTTATGGAAATGAATAAGGAAGTGAATCCATTCCAATTTACTATAAGTGCTCGACTTGAATGAGCCTGTCTGACTTGATGTTGTGTTGTCTCTTCAGATTAGGTACATAGTGGAGACTCAGGGTCAGCCACCAGACAACCTGCTCACCAAGGCAAAAAAGACTGGTTGTTTTTTCCGGACACTCGACAAGTCCACCACCAGTCTCTACAAACTCAAGGTGCCCGCCACTTCACCACTGCTCTCATCTGGTCGCCCTACTGTACAACCTAGAATGTGTCCAAGTTTACTGTACTCAGAATGTCATTGCTAACAGCAAAATATTTTCAGACACCAGAACAGTACTATGCAGAGACAAGAATTCAGCCGCAGGAGACCAGGAGGACCAGGTTTAGCTCTCTGTATGAACTCATAAATGTAGGTGTTCCTTTTGATATATAAAAAAAAAAACATTTCTGAAGTATACACAGATAGCTTTAGTAGGTATCAGGTATTCAGTAGTTTTCTACCCACTCCTCGAGGTGATTGCTGACACCCCTGACCTATGTTGTTGTTGTTGTGTATTCATGTTCCAGATCCGGGTCATCACCTCTGAGAAATCTGCAGATAAAGTTGCAGAATACAGTGACCTGCTGATGTTTTTGAACATGCTAATTCAAATGCTTGAACTCGATGCCGCCAAGCGGATTACACCCAGTCAGGTGCTGGAGCATCAGTTTACCAGCATGCACCACATGGTCAGCATGTACCCCTTCAGCTCCCAGTAAGTCAATGCTGCGATTACATTCGTTTTAACTTATTACAAATTATTCCTCTCTATAAATGTCCCACTTGCACTTTTAGAGATGAGGATTTATCTTATGTGTCTTACTTCCTCTGAATGTGTTGAAAGTGTATACTTGCTGAGGTAATTTGGATTTATTGCCTTGCAGTGTTCAGTCCTGTTATGAGATAATGGGCGTCTGTCAGAAAAAGACCCCGACTTCTGACAGTGGGAAAGCTGTGAGTGGGTCTCTGCAGCAGCCCTCCTCCAAGGTCAGCAAACTGGTCCAGCAGAACCTTCCTTCTTCTTCTGCTGACAAGAGAGGCCTGAGCCAGCCTGACTACATCAAGCCGCATTCCTGCACTAGTACCCAGAACACTGCAGTCAAGGCAGGGATGAAAAGAAAGCATGATGGTGATGGCACAATGAGGGAAACCTCTAATCTATCCAAAAGGGTCAAGTCTGGATGTCATGGGTAGGCTTACCTGCCTCAATCACATCATTACCAGTCACTTTAACAGTTTAATAAGGAGATTTTTAGGCATTTAGAAGTTGTTGGGTCAGTTTGATGTTTGTTTGTGTCACGTACTATTCAACCAGTTAACCTCCTATTTATCAAATTGCAGAGGAAATTGTGCCAGTCCATCCACTTTCAGCACTAGCAATTGCATACAGGAGAGCACAGCTGTGAGGCGCCCCCCTGCCCAGCCCCTCAACCACCAAGTCAACGCACATGCCTCCAAGAGCACCCAGAACCAGAGTTGCATCGAGCCACAAATTAAGAGAAATGCTGATACTGAAGATGTGGGGCGTCGTCGCACGGACTCTGACCACTATAAAAGTTCAAATGATGACAAAAATAGAAGCCGTGCAGGTCCATCCACCCCAGGCGGAAGTTACCAGAATCAGAGTTGCGTCTCACCACAGGTTAAGAAGAGAAGGGCTCATGATGAAGACTCTGACTACTTAGAGGGGTCAGATCATAAAAGCAAGAGGATCAGAAAAAGCTATGTGGGCCCGTCCACCTCCTGCAGCTGCGAGGACTCTAACTACGCTCTCCATGATGGACCTGGTCAGAGAAGCACGTGGTCTAAGCAGCACCACAGTGCACCTGCTTCACCCAGCAGCACCCAGGCCGAGAGCTGTATTCGGTCAGGACTGAAAAGAAAGGCAGAAGATGATAAAAAGTATGTGCTGCATAAAAAAATAACCTCTGATCACTCATCAGCTAAAAAGAGAAAAAGGTCTGCGATCCCGTAAGAGGATGACAGGAGATCGAGATGGACGAGGAGAGGTGAGTAGATAACATTTTATGTGTGCTGTGGTTATATTTTAAAAAGGCAATTACAATTATTTCTCTGTTGTCATGAAGGTCACTCTACCTCCAGAAGCAGCAGCAATGAGCCTTCCCACACTTTACAAATCCGACCTGATAGAAAGAACGTCCCCTCTTAACATCACCGCTACAGGGCACATGCTTTAAGTCACACCCAGACCGAGAGCCAGGCTAGGTCAGGACTAAAAAGAAAAACAGCTGATGCTCAAAATGGGCTGCGTAGAAAAAGAACCTCTGATCTGATGTCAGATAAAAAGAGAAAGAGGTCGAAAGATGTTAAGATGAGGATAGGAAGAGGAGAGGTTAGTAGATACGTACTGTTGCAAGTCCTGAAATTACCATTTATATAACATGTCACTGTAGCCATCCCAAGACATGAGTCTATCCAACATCTGACTGTTGACGAGAGGAGTCACTGCCAATACCGGGAACTGCAACTTCCATTCTAGCTAGCCTGCAGCCCGGTCAAGCTAGCAAGGCTTTTTACAGCTTCACTGGCTTTGTTTACAATAATGAATTAAAGTGAACCTTCTTATTTATCGTGCTTTTGTTTAACGTGCATTATTATCTCAAAATTGTTGTTCAAAGAATATTCAGTATCAATTTGCTTTATTAATTCATCATAGAAAAAAAATCTACCTTGTTGTCATTGCAGAGACTACAAAATGCATCCAACCATAAGTGCAAAAGTAGTGAAGTGCAATACAATAAAATGTACAATAAATAGAATTTGGAATAAACAGCAAGGGCTGTGAATAACATGAACAGTATTGACTTAGTAGGCAGTGCAGATATTATATAAAATGGTGTGATCTATTTGGTTTTCAGGTGAATACACACAATATCATATAAATAGCATGTTTAGACATGGTTGGCATGCTGTAATTGGAGACAGATTCTTGTCTTTTAAGTGTAAAGGGTATGTAAAGTACAGCAAAGAATTTGTACATTGTTCAGACAGGCAGAATGTCTGACAGCCAGAAGTCATGCTTTGCTTGCAAAGACATGATATTGTTCTCAAAGAAAGGAAAACTAAAGTACAAAGTCAACAGTTCATCAATCAAAACAGAGTTCCCTGCTTAATGTCAAATATTACCCTCGTGCTAATAATCATATAATTACAACTCAAAAAACAATCTTACTGTTGAGTCTTGAATCTCTTTGTACATGCATGCAGTCATGCAATTATGGTAGCCCGTCCTCAACATCTCCACCTTAGCATTCACATTCCAACACCTAAAGGCTACAAGTCACGACACAGTTATTCATACTGCGTGATTTAAATTGTGTGATTTGTACTCACACTTGAAATTGTTAACATTATCAGAAACCATCACTAGTTGCAGAACCAAGAGGCTTGCTGATACAGTAGGTATTCATCCACCATCACAGTAAACTTTTGAATGGGTTCATTGCTGTCCCACCATGCCCCGACCCAGCAGGCCTTGCTCTCTGTGACATCTACGACACGGCGAAGGCCTGTTCATTCACTCAGGTAATAAGCTCTCGACAGGGAGGCACCAAACAAACTGCTACGTCCCACTTCACTGCCGGATTGACAAATAGCTCCACAAACAAGACAGTTACAAAAGCCATGTTGCCATAGTGACAGAAGCACTCTGCCTTCTCATTTCAATGCCACCGATCCCAAGTGGCTGATCTTAATGCCAGTTAACAGTGAAAATTGATAACTGTGCCGTATTTGGTTCCCACAATTCAAAACGCAAAGCATCATGCTGAAATGGATTTAACGTGCAGTACCTGAAAACAGCTGACAATTTAATAGCACCTGCTTTTGTTCCCATCTCATCCTGTGACCCTATCATGTTTCCATTTCAATTTCCATGTTTTTCACACAATACACGATTTAGTGGAAAGGAGGCGGCGTCCGGGGGAAGTAATCAGCTTTCTGTAGGGTCAGTAACATGATCAGATGAGCCCATTGTTAAGTCTTGACGAGGATTGCTTGGCACTTGTAGTTCATCCCCTCCTTGGAGTTGGAGGGAAGATAAATTATGAATAAGGCATCCATAAAACATCTGCTTATTTATGGAGATTAGTGGATATTTAAGACATCACTAATTAAATTCAGCTGATCCAAGGTATTTTTGCCAGAAATCCCTGTAGCTAAGGTTTATTTTAGATGGTGTAATGAAAGCCGAGCAGGAGGGAGCGGATAAAAGGTAACAAAAGAAATCAGTTTGCATGAACAAAAACATGCCTCTGGTATTACAACATCCCTTTTATGAGCCTGTGCAGCATCTCATTGGTTTAGTTTTTCCGTCTTCAACCAATCATGGATGAATTTAGATTTCCCCCCCCCCCCCAGGTCACTCTCCATCACTATGACGTATTCTAACCTGACGCGTCAGATGGTTTGTTACACAGAACGGTCTGAGAAGCAGCCAATGTCAAAAGTACCTGGCAGCTGATTTTCATCCAATCAGGTGCCAGACATTTTGACAATGACGTCACTGTTGTTTTAAACGATCAGTCGCTGCCGTCACACACACCTAACACAAGCCATCCTCACCGGACGCTAGTTGGTTTGGTAAAGTGTTATATCAGACACAAACACATTACTTAGAGCCCAATAAGATACATTGTCATGTAAAAAAGTTATAGTTATATATATTTATACATTAAACTCTGACACTTGCTAAAATAATCAAAGAATGAAATATTTTCACACGCTTTCCACAAATTTAAAAATGGTTTCAGTTCAACAAAATTGCATTTGTAGTATGATATAGTGTCAAATCCAAACATATTTGATCTCAGTACTTTTTACAGATAGACCCAACAGTTCCCCCAAGAGCAAGCATTTGGTGTGACAGAGGAGAGGAAAAAGTCCCTTTTAACAGGCAGAACCCTTGAACACAACCTGGATCTTGGTGGGTGGCCATCTGCCTCGTCCAGTTGGGAGAGAGATACCAAACTTCTAATTATAGAAATAAGACTGATTATAATTACAGTAGTGGGCAGCAGGTTTCAGGCAGACAAAATTGATTTGTTTTTCCTGCATATTTTTGCAGAGATTAAAAATATATATTTTTTACATTATCCCAAAGGACCATATGATAATGTGGAATTGCTCTTGTATTCTTCATGTTTGTCTATACATTTTTTATGGTGCAACATTTTTTTTTTATTCAGTACTGTACACAGTGTGCTCATACATGAATCTGTAATCTGCAAAGTGAACACTGCTGGGCTTCCTCTCTGTCCAGGACTGGGATGGTAAAGTGGTACAGAGAGAGCTCAGACGTCGCCTGGGTAAGTAGATTCACAGTGTTGGCTCGACTTTACATATGTGAAGCCATGTGGAAGTTGATTGAAAAACGAACTTGTTCAATTTTAGATAACTTTCAAATTCAACATCCAGCTTTATTTTCCACTAAGGGAACCACACTGTACAGCAAAACTGACTTCTCCAATTTCTTTTCTTTTTTTTGCACTCTGATGCACATTACATCTGATTAGCTGATTTCCCATTAAGTATAGTAACTTAGAGAGTGACAGTTTAATGTGTTTACACTCCTCTCACATGGCCCAACCCACATCAATAGAGCTAGACGTTTCATTTCTCCACTGCCTTACACTGTGATTATGTGTCTCTCTCTTTGCTGTTCTGGCACTTGCGTCTAAATGTTGATGACATATTGAGTCCAGTCCAGAGACTACTGAGGGATGCTGCTTTCTTTTGTGATTATGTGACACTTGGGCAGAGAGATCTTTAAAGTTTAAAACATTTGTAGAAGAGTACAAGTAGATCTGATGTGGGTTTGTTCCAAATTAGGGCTGCACGTATTGTTATTATGGTTATTATTTTTGAAATCAACTTTTCTACTAATTGTTCCATCAATTAATCAACTCATTTGATAAGCGTTATTAAAGAGCAATAAAGAAAGAATATAAGAGAGGTATCTTAAAATTAACAACTAATTACTAAATTACTAACAAAAACATTTGTTTTCTACTACTCACATTGTGGGTTTTTAAAGAAAACCTTTTCTGGGCGCGTGGGTAAGTCACCTGGGGCGGCGTGCGACCATGAACAGAGGCTCAGCCCTCACTGCAGCGGCGCAGGTTCGGTTCTTTGCTGCTGATGCTGCGATGTTTCTAACTGAAGGTCTGTCTGCAGAGTAGTGGCCCTCTTCCAGCCGTGGGGAGTGAGGCAGGTTGAATGAGGTGTGCTCTAATTCTTGTCTCATATGTGGTCTGATGACATGATAATTCATTCATTCACTGCCCCATATCACTATTTTCCAAGCAACTGTAGTTGTCACATTTCTCGAAAACGAACTTTTAGTTAGTGGCTGTTGCAACTCAAATTCAACCAAGACCCAACGCAGTGGGTCACAGTGGGCTGGTGATTCGCCAGGGAGTTGGAACACAAGCCAAATTTCTTTTCCTAGGATGGCGTGGTCATGACTGGCCCTACTCTGCCTATGACTGGTTAGTACTCGTTGTCTACGTTGTTTGGGTTGGTTTGGGTTGGTTAGGTTTAGGCATGAGGAGTGAGATTGGTTAGGTTACAAATATTAGGTCAAGCCAATCAAAGGCGGGTAAGCCTTGCCTTTGCTATCCTAGGAGTAAAAAAAATTGCCTGTGATAAGTGCAATGTGCGACAGTAATAGCCTAATCATCTAGTGAAACAGTGGGCTGTGGTTATACAGATTAAACGAAGGGAGATGTTTAGTAATCAAGTCTCTAAAGGATTTGTTTTAGCCCTATTCCAAATTTTGAAACATGTTATTTTCTTGGCTTTCCTGCCCTAATTGACAGGCTTCGCAGAGACTTATAGCAGCGCCTAGTGATGGCTGTGAGGCTCCATTTCGACACTTCAGAGAGTGCTGGTGGAAATGCAATCAAGTACACTCAGTGTAATGAAAAAGCTCCCAGCCAGATGCTTTCATTGGGGTCTGGTCAAAGGAACACACAACACCAATCCCAGTGTGTGTGACGCCCACTGGATATGTTGTTCAGCTCCTCAGGTATTTGTGAAATCAAACTATCAGTCATTCCACTTCAATCACACTCTGCCACCAGTCAGCCCCAGAGTGGATAAAGCAGCAGCAGCACAACTGGGAGTGAATACCCCATCACTCCACTCCATTGATGCTTAAAAGTTAAGCCACATTTCATCATTATTCTTTTCAAATATAATGTAGGTGTGCAGAAAGATTAGGCATAAAGGCTGAAAGACATTTTCCCACAGCAGAAAGTTAGTTTTTTTTTCTTTTTACACGTGGCTCACTACTTACTGACTTACTTCTGAATCTTCTTCAACAGCATCACTGTGGTTAGATTATTGCTGAGCAAAGTCCTCAAGATGTGTAGATCTCCTCCCCAGGCAGGGATTTTTCCAAAAGTGAAAGCCAACCCTCAGAGATCCTATAATGTACTTTCTCTCTGTATCAGGGTTACACAGATATATGATAAAGTAAAACACTATCTTAACGACACTTGTTAAAGCCACAGTTTAATTGTGGTGGCATCAAATGAATCCATACAGCATTTTATACTCCTCGTGAAATTGTTGCAAACCATCAGTCTTTCAGTCTATATACTTCACAGCAGCTAAAGATACACTTAAACCTGATGAGCCAACAGCTTTGCTTTCCAAGGCTTTTATTGTACTGTATAGTAGTCAGGCAACAAGACACCCTACTTCTGTGATATTGTAATTAAAGCTAGTGGCCAATGACTACAGCCCAGTACGCTTATAATGGCACACAGGCTTGAGGAAGGAAGTTTCCAGATGCAGCATGAGCTCTATCTAATAAAAAATGAAAGCACTTTTGCAATCAGCTACCTGATCGAAAGGCATTACCCAAAGGGTGATAACGTGGTTGCTAACTTTACTACCATCCACAAAAATAGTTTATATGATCCATCAAAAGAGAGGAGTAAAAAGTAGGCTGAACATGTGGGGTTGCATATTTTAACCAACATTACAGATACGGAGATGAAGCTAGCAAAGCATTCTATGACATGATCAATACATATATTTCTGACCACCCACACACTCGACCTTTGACTCCTACTACCTTGTTACAGAGCGTCAGAGGGAGCCAAAAAAAATAAAATGGGGAATATTTTGCAGTTGGATGTAAGGTGAGTACTGAGGGGTCCTTGCACTTCACTGAGGAATACTTTCTTAATGGTACCACATAAATAATTGCCCCTACAATAACCACAATCGGTGGCATGCTTTTAGATCAAGCTTAACAAAATTCATAATCTAACACTTGAAGGCTAATATGCAATCCAGCAAAATGAAAGTCACCTATCATGTCACAAGATACAAGCAATGCAAGTTTGACATGAACTCATTTTGTGATCTGGCACTCAAGATAAAGTCATAGATACATGTGCTGCACAGCTGGATGGGAGATTATTCCCTCAGAAAAACCTTGGACATGTAAATTGATTGCAAATAAAGGTGTTAGAAAATGATTACCTTCAAATCCATTTCATCCATTTAATCAGTTTTCATCTTTCCTATGCTGACTGCAGTCTATGTTTCAGATTTAAAAAGGTTGTGGAAAAATTATGCAGATGACAAAAGTGCTTTGTTTCTATAGTAACATCACGCACGGTCTCTATGAACTATGTCTCCAGGAACTATGAAAAGCGCTAAGTGACAAAGCTTTGTTGGTTTTAGCCTTAAGGGGAAATTGGTTAATTTATACCTTGTGTAATACCTGTCCAAGAAACTTTTCAATCAATGAACAATTTATTGAGTAAGAGTATTAAAAATGAACACGAACATGCCACTGTGTGTGTGTGTCTATATAT
>NC_048420.1:7346629-7356028 GCF_013103735.1 Etheostoma cragini | reverse complement strand
TACATGTATATGTGTTTTTCATTCCTCTGTGTCTGTAGGCTATGGTGTAGAGATGGAGCCCAGATAGATACCTGCAAAAAAAGAAAAGATTGCAGCCATTTCTCTGCCTCTCCTCATTGCTCTCCTCACGCCTTGTGGCTTCCCGTGGTGCAGAGGGTTTCCCTGTCCTGCTCTCTGGGGCAGCCTTGCTGAGTGGAAGCTACAGATATGCTCAAGGCCTGTCTCATACCCTGTCTCCAACTGCTTGTGTATCTCTTCCTCCACAGATGACAGATGCAACCAACTGAGAGGTACTAAGTGAATACCAGGATCTGACATGTGAAAGCTACACTGGACCATTCAACCGGTAGTACATTTCCCCCAAATAACCAGAAACTACAGGTTAGGAACACAGTGCAACAAGCCAAGAGGCAAAAGAAAGGCTTCAATAATTCATGTCAATAAAGAGTCTCACTATATACTGTCCAGCCAACTAACGGAGTCTCAATGGGATGCTTCTGGCTGTCCCAGTGGATTTTGCAGTTCCTTTCCTGGTCACATTCGATTAGGACTCTATTTATACACTCTTTTTAGATTTGCTGGTAACACCCCTAGACCTGCCACGCCTCCCTCTTTCCATCCTCCTCCTCCTCATTGATAAAGTTTTCTGCTTTGTGTAGGCAGGTCCTCATCACTGATCTTTTATGTTGGAAGTGTTGATTCAAGTTTAAACTGAGATATTGATTTCTGTATGTGTTTCTTGTCAATGCATTCTCATGAAAAAGTTTGTATGATATAGTATGAAAACGCATGCACAACAATTAGTATGATATCCTACGAAATGACGACTGACAGCTGCTCACGTGATGACCGGTCACATAACAGTTAAGTTTATCGGCCTTTACAGTTAAGTCTAGTTGAGAAAAGGTTACTGTGAGCTGGTACCGGTGAGGTACCAGTCGTTTCGGAGGCCGTTGCAGTTGAGTGTAGGCGACAAAATACGACCGTTAAGCAGCAACGACAGTTTAGCTAATGCACCAAAACAACTAGTTAAGACTATAAAAAAAGATTGGGGTTTGGATTAAAACACTGAACACCTCACGTAGCACTTCTGGGACACAAACTGGGTGAAAGCCTTGTGTGTCCCCAGAAGAAAAACTACGCTCCCATGCTTCAAAGCCCTACGTTTTTTATGAACCACCCATCCACCCAAACCTCCCCTATAGGCGCGTCAGAGCGTCCTCATACAGCAGCAGTCAATGAGGTGTAAATACTTGGAATATATACATACTGTATTAAAGTGCGCTACTTTTTGCTGTAAGTACGAACGGTTCATGAGGACAAATTGTGTCAGACGAAGCGTTTGGTAAAAGCTCAACCTGTTCCATTTACATGTAAGCTACAATGGGTAAAATGCTTGTTTCCTCTTTTTTTGTACTGATTTGTTTTAATTCAATATTTATTTTATGAATAAATCATCTCGCTAAATGTCAACCTGATGAAAAACTGTAAATAGCTGTTCCCTTGGCTGTTTCCTTGGCCTTTGAGCTGCCAGCCATTGGTAAAAAAATCAAAATAACATAGCAATATATTCAACCTGGGTGTGAGCCATGAAATGCCTTTCTCCACCGTGGTTCAGCCGTCACACTGACAGATGCTTGTTATGTCAAAACTCTGCACATCTCTCAACAAGTTCCCATCCAACAGGTAGCTACCTTTTAATGTGGGGACCACTATTAAGCCCCTTGTATCTCCTTCTCCACTCCAATCTCAGGCATCTATATGTTTTCTTCCTGTCTCCTGAAGCCACAAAATGTCTGCCACATTTCACCCTTCCATTCCACTTTTTTCTCTCCTCTTAGCTCAACATCTCATCTCACTTTCGTCTCATCCCTGCCTCTGTGTGCACCCATCTTACCATGGATGCCAGAGGGGAGCATTTAGATGAATCCCAGATTGCTGGCACACACACACTCTCATACACACACACACACACGCACATAGATATTGAACCTGTGCATGTTGTGCACACACACACCTGTCATTTATTTTATTCAGACATACCTTTCATTGGGATAAATATGTCATTCATGTATCACAATATTGCCTAGGGTCAAACTGTTAAAGGTGCCATGACACTGCTCATCATAATCACAAACACACACACACACACACACACACACACACACACACACAAACACACACACACACACACACACAAACACACAAACACACACACACACACACACAAAACGACGTATGCTCTATTTCTTCCTCCTCCATTTCTCTTTCAAACAGTCACCGAGAACATGAGAGCATCTCTGATAGATTAGAATCAGTGATAATGATGAAACCGGGTTGAAACACCTCCGTCAGTGTGGCCTTTGTAATTCAACAAAGCAGACATGAATGAGGTTTTTGTTCATCATTTTATCTGTCTTATACCCTAACTTTAGTTTTTTTTCTAGATTTGTGGCACAATCATAGACTGTGAAACTAGTGGAAAAAGCTTCCGGGTCTGAAAAGTGAAACCAGTGCAGGTGTGTTTGCATTCTGTCTAATTCCCAGCTGAGGTTGACTGCACTGGTTCCAAAAAGAAGTCTGTTTTTCTGCCCTGCCGTACATGCATATGAATAGTGCCAGTACCCTACAGTCTGCGCTTAACCGACAGTGAATTTTTGCAGGATGACTCTCTTCAGAAGGGTTGAAGTTTGGTATCAATCCCCCTTTTAAAGTTTAGCTTAGAGCAGCGCCGTTGCAACCATAAAAAACACTAGCTTAGCCGTATCATCGTCCTCAGCTCCACCCTCTCATCAAAAAACACCACATTCGGGTTTAAAAAAACAACATGGCGACGGCCCTTTTGCCAAACTCTAAGCTTTAAAATGGCAGTCCACAAACCAATGTGTGACGTCACTGATGCTACGGCCACTATTTTTTATCTTTTGGATTTTTATATGGCACAATGGACAAAAGACCCAAGTGTCAGAATCGGGAGGCAAGGGGAGGAAACAAATTCCTCAAAAAATCCCATCAACCCAGTCAGGTGAGCACAAGTGTAAACCACGGCACAAAACAACATTCTAAAGGTGTAGCTTGATGTCAAGTTGGTTGAGAAAGATGAGGAAGCCTGAATCCATGTGAACCAAATGTTTTTATTTCACAGTAAAGATTAATTCAGCTAGTGTGGAGCGGATGTGCATGAGTCCATCCTAGCTGCTCGGCAGAGCATCAGAGGAAAGAAGCCACATCAGTCTCTCAGGTGATAGATTGGAAATCAAAGTTTTAATCATACACTCTATGCTGTTGCCTGGCAACAGGCTTCCCCTTGCTGAACTTGTCTTGTTGGCTGAGGAGAAGCAAAGATGAGAAGAAGATGACGAGCTAAACAGAGAGCATGGGGAGGATGAGCTGAACCATGTGACATGTCAAATTGAATGGGTTGCAATGAATATCAAAGGACAGATAGTGGATCAGTGATATACGTTAATCAATTAGCGACAAAAGCAGTAAACTGCAATTAAAATATATGCTGATCATCTTTTTTTTTAAATGCTGTTTCAGAACAGATAATCTCTGTAAGCTCCAGCAAACTCTCTATAGGAAAGGATACATTTATAGACCTCATTTGACCTTTTAGAACAGCTTAAAATTAGTTCCTCTGTCAACAGTAGAGCCCGGTGATTTAAACGGCGTCTTAGAAATTGCACAGAAGCAGCACAAGTCACAAGCAGAGTCCCACATTAATATGCATAATGCTGCCAACACATTTCTGTGCATAATTCCTTCTGTCTTTTTAACTAATAATGTGAGCAGCTAACTGTGCAAGCTCGGCACAGTCTTCACTCACACACACAGTCCACCCATGCAAAGCAATAGCATAAAGAAATAGGCGGAAAAAAATCTGTTAACCTTTGAGACCACCAATAATCAAGATAAGAGTTCTCCCAAACCATAAATGATTTGACATTGATTGCACATGATTTTGTTGTTGTATTAATTACATGCATTAAGTGGTGTTCTTTTAAGTGCCCTACCCTTTGCCAAAGCGGGACAGCTGTCTGATGATCATAAATCCTCATCACTCTAGCTCTAACGACTGGAAGAGCGGTTAGGAAAAAGACATAATATTGGGGATGATTCTGAAGCGTTAACTTCATTTTTTGCTTGGTCGGTGAATGAAAACACATTCTTTTTTTCCCTGCTGCAGACTCTTCTTCTGCAATGAGACGAGACAGCGTGTGAATCAGTTCTTTTGTGTGTGACTGTGGCTGTCCTCCCATGTATTGTGGAGGATTTTAGTTCAATAATATTCTCTATCCTCTACTGGGATCTCCATTTTTTAAGCCCATTTGTTCCATGATGCTCTGAGATCCAGATGGAAGGCAGTTCATTTTATTAGATACGTTTGCTAAAATGAACTTTGACGTTTATTATGATCTCTGACCAGACCATCCTTATTAAGAAACAGACTGTATCAGTTCATTGTGCATGCTGCTCATAATGACCCATAATTACAATTCTTCTTAGGTGGTGACCTCTCGTGGCCGTAGTAATCATTATGAGAGCAAACGAGGACGCGAGGTGACAAAGTAATACCGCCAAACCCGAGGGGGTAAGCTAGCATCCGGAAAGCGTACCTCCTATGGGGAAATTCTGAGGCTAACAAGCCATCACCTTCCGCTAGCATTCCATTGACCCCCATTCATTTTGGAGTCACTCTGACAGCAGATAACTTTACATCTGAAGCGTTTTAAGACTATTTGTCCATTGTGTATTTCATTTGTTTGTTTTTTAAACATTACTTTTTGGGACTTTTAGGCCTTTATTTCTACAGGAAACATGAAGACATGAAAGGGGAGAGAGTGGGGCAAGGACAGGCCGCAAAGGGCCGCGGGTTGGACTCAAACCGGCGGCCGCTGCGTCAGGAGTAAACGTCTATATATGTGCACCTGCTCTACCAACTGAGCAAACCTGGCCACCCGTTGTTTATTTCTAAAGAAACACGACAACGTATAAAAGGCTCCATTACCTTGTATGTCACGTTATGGCCCTGTAGCAGCCGTATTTTTAAAAATAGGAACGATTGTGTCACAACCACGTGACTAATAATTAAAGTCATTTGAAGTAACATTTATCCACAAACAGATTTCTCTTGGTACAGCTACCAGAGACTTCACTGGTCTCCGTCGAAGTCTATGGTGTTGCTGTGTCCATCTCGTTCACTGTCTATGGCTGAACTATTACCCTAACCCTTAAGTCCTTATTTTATTAGTTTTATATGACTTTTTTTCAAGCCAATCTCTGATGTTTTACTAACGTTGACTCTGTTTCTTTTGTTGCCTATACTTAACTAGATCAATTTCACAACATTACCTACGTGTTTGAAGCTGTGCATGTTAAGTTAAAGAGATTGATAACACGTTACTGCAACATTTTTAAAACAGCCAACGTCTGGCAGTAAATTGAACGGTTTTAGTTGTCATTTTGGGAGTCATTGACAATCAACCTATTCTGTCGTTTAGCTATGAGGATGTGTTGCTCTGACCTGGGAATGTTGCCATGCAAGCACAGCCTGAGGATGGCAATGTCAATCAATCCACTGGTTGTGGCGTGGGTGTGCACGTATGTACATGATTCCTAATCATTTTGGTAAACCCCTTGATCTTTTATGCACCACTGGCAGGTTTAATTTCCCCTTGACCAACATGTGATACATGACCAGCTGTCGTGCAAAGTAGTGGCCAGATTTCTTTGACGCTCTTGAGCTTTCCCTCAGTGTCAACCATCAGGCCAAAGAGTTCTAAATGAATATAATGAGCATTTTATTGACATCATATCCTTTCCTCTAGCATCCTTAGAACAAACATTACATGTTTAACCTTAATCCTCTTAGCCTCTAACTATGTTCTGTTGTGTGGTGCTGATTTTTTTCTTCTTCTTCCATTCAGTTCTTTCACATAACTGTGGCAAGAGTGAAGGGGAATGACATGCAGCAAAGGGCCGCAGGTCGGAATCGAACTGCGCCCGCTGTGCCAAGGAGTGAACCTCTGAATAGGGATGCCCACTTCACCAGGTGAGCTAACCAGACCCACCTGAATGACAGTACTTTGACATAAATAATTTGACTTATCGGTCAGTTTAGAGACATGAGTTAGTATTGTGCATTTATATCTACTTTTAATTACGTTATTCTTTTATTTTACTATCTACGTAGATACTTTTTAACATGAGGTTGCCTATACACTGTTTTTAATGTTTGTGAAACCTGTGTGTGTAAAAGTTATCTTGGGTATCTTGGTGTCCTTTGTGGGTGTTTGTGATGGAATATGCGTAGTTCAGGATTTAGAATCTGTGATATTATGAGCAATGACAACTTACTTACCAAGCACAACATATATATTAACAATTCCGAGAACCTTGAATTATGTTTATTTGTATGTTAGTTTCCATAATCATGTGATCCAGAATTATACAAATTGGGTGGGTTGAAATTTTCCCCAATGCATCATGGACCATGATATTTAATATTGTATAAAGCAACAAGGGATTTTGCACCCTAGTTTTTTCACTCCTAATTTCTACAAGTCAAACATGCCCAAGTAAGATATTTCTGAAAAGCTAAATCATGACTTACCTTAATTAACAAAGAATCCGATCCTCGACGTAGACCCAAAGAAAAGTTTAAAATACTGTTGAAAACTAAAATGTGGCCTTACATTTAAAGACATAGTACTTTTTGGACTAGGTCTTTAAATAACTGTTTGTCTTTGTCCATTCGTAAGCCAGATTTACGAATAAGGTTATTTTCCTTGGTTTGGTGAGAAAATAATTGCGCTTTCTTTACTCTGAGCCTTAAAAGTATAAGGATAAAAATGGCTTCATTTGAACATCCCACACACACTACACCTTAGCACTCCTTGTTTGACAGTGCAAATACATTTTCTAGTCACGGCAAACAGTTCCATATCCATTTATAAAATGATTTCTTAGCCTGCACTGTACTCAGAGTATCATACTATTCGTATGTAAATGTTAGTCATGTGCAGCCAAGAGGATGAACGTTAAATCTTCACCTGATATATTACATAGCGGCTAATATACTGTAGCTCAATTTCCTTTCTGTAATATTTTACTCTTTATTTGCAGTAAAAGAAAGCATGCTGCGATTTGAGATGGCTTGAAGGCTGAACAGCTCATTGTTTAAGCCAGTAATGTGCTCTGTAAATGCGTTTGTAAGGGAACAGATGGGTGTCAGGGTGGCCCAGATGTAGCGTTGGCCCCTGCAGTGAAGACTTGAGCAGTTTTGGCTAACAGTGGATCGCAGCGTCTCTGTTACATTCTAAATGCCCACAACATTATAGTCAAGCGTTCATATGAAGTGATAATGTCTTTCAAAAGTCTTTCATCTTTTTACACTAAAAGCGCAAAAGCTAACCTCGAAACACATCTTCTCCCTGCTTTCTCATGCTCTCTCATCTTTGTTTGTTCCCCTGGTCAATACAATTCAAATTCAACTCTAACCCCTTCACTCACCAGTCCTCCACTCAAACAAACTGCACTCTTTGCACTCCTCTAAAACCCCTTCACTATCTGTATTGAATATCACTCTCTTATCAATTTAGCAACATCATCAATACGTGTCTCTAGTCATACTGTATCTTGAACTTATTGGCACCATTTTACATTTAAAAGGTTTTCCTGCAGACAAGACCCTCAGGTGTTAAACAGCTAGCTCCATCTCTCCATAAAAGGTGTGAGTCGAGTAGTTTACACTGTAAAATCTAATTTCACTTGTTTCTGCGTAGGGTTGAACTGGATCAGCATTTCTTCAGGCTCTGTTTACATTTTTCCATCACTTTCTCTGACTGCTTCACATCTGGAAAACTGTGCCAGAAAGCATGTCATTACTATGACGACTGGCAAATGTGAGCTGTTGTTACCTGTGTTAGCTCCAGCAGAACTACGTTTAACATGGTTTTTATTATAGTAATATGTATAATAGTGTTAGTAATGTAGTTAAACAAATTGAAATAAATCTTACTGCATCGCTGGCTTGTCCTCAAGCCACACACTTTGGAACCACTGCCGTGTACTATATACACAGCTTAGGAACAAGCAAATGTTGTGGAATATTTGACTTTGAACCAAGCATTTTCTAAAAGTGTATCACAGAAAAGATTCTAGATGACTCAGGCCTGATAAGTCAGACCTGTCATGGGCCCCGTTTTGTACACACATCCCTCACATTGACAGAAAACTGACAGGATGGGAAAAGGGCAATAGATGAAAGTGCAGATGCAGCAGCCCGAGTTGACGTCCTCATTTCTTCTCCCCCGGTCTGTTCGATTACAGTAGTGTCTAGGCTGAGGCTTCTTAATTGTGTTCAAGATCACCATGTCTCCCTTTGATGATGCGTACGATGGGAAACAGAGGGAGAATCAATCACAGGACGCCCTGCTCTCACTCTCCCATACAATAAGGAAACACACACATGGAAAAATGTGAAAATGAAACTGTGCAAATGTGTTCTATCATCTGTGTTTGTGTGTGTGTGTGTGTGTGTGTGTGTGTGTGGGTGTGGGTGTGCGTGCGTGTGTGTGTGTGTTTGAGTGAGTGAGTTGTGTCGAATGTGATGTTTTCTTACTAAGACCAAATGTAATGAAGGTGGCCCTGCCAGCAGTTAAGAGGATTCAGTGCAGAGTGGAGGTGCAGATTCAATTAGCTTCGTGGGTGCCATGAAATGGTGATAATACAGGCGGGTAATGTCAACATTAAGCATAAAAAAGCATCCGAGAGAAAGAGAGAGAGGTTCTTAGTCTCCCCTCTCTCTTTTTCGCTCCACCCTGAATACTTTGTCCTTCACGTATGGTGAAAGTAAGGGTCACAGAGGCCTTAAATCGTTGGTAGTGGGACGCGTAGCCAACGTCATTTATCAATGTAATTAGCGTTCGGCATACGACCCTGCTGCTACGGACATGGCTGCTTGCTTCCTGACAGGCTATCCAACAGTCTCTCATCCTTTCCCTCTCCTTTTTTTCTCACAGTCCCACAGAAGGGGTTTGTGCACCTATCACAGCCTTCACCTGCTCTGTTCGATTGCCTTCCTGCAGTAAAACTTTCATTATTTGTGTGTGTGGATAAGAGAGAGAAAGGATTTCAGAGCCCTATTATATGTGTGTGTTTGTATGCGTGTGTGTGACTGTTGAAGCAAAAGGGAGCAAGCAATCCATAGTATTGTGACATTTGTTCATTTGTCATTTTGGTTGAGTGGTGCAGTAATTACTGCCACTGTCAGCTCACTTTTGTGTTTGGGGCTCGGCCGGAGAGCAAAGAGCGTCGTCAACGGGAAAACACAGAGGTAGAGTTCAGGGTAAAGCAAGGTCCCTGGAGGGATCGCTTTGCTCTGTCCCCTTATTA
>NC_048420.1:7300458-7346619 GCF_013103735.1 Etheostoma cragini | reverse complement strand
CCCCCCCCCCCCCCCCTGTGAGAACAGTTTGAGATGTTGCCAAAATTACATTTTTTAGAATACATTTACATGAAATAGGATCTGCGGTTCTGCAATTTGAAAAGCATTAGACATGCTTATTCTCAGATTCCCAAGCAAATCTATATTGACACTGTGCTCACAGTAACATGCATGTAATAGCACAGAGATGGGAGTCAAACAAGACAAAGAGGACACACTTCAGACAGGATTAAACCACAGAGTAGGAATTCTTCCCATGCTCTCCTTCCACAAAGGCTCTTTTTAAGGTTGTGTAATGATACAATGCTTGTTCTTCCATCACTCCATATCCTCCCACGTCCTCATTCATTTCATATCCCTTAGTCTAAGTAGGTGCTTGTTAATTGCAATTGGTCTTGGCTAAGGAGGTTACGAGCGTTCCAGCTCTCTACATTGAATGAATGTGGCTTGTTGACTCCAAGTTGTGCTGGAGTGTGCTTTCGGAATACCAGAATGCCAAGTCCATTAAAGTGGGAAGGGTTCATTTGTCACGGTTTCCATTGGTGTTGCTGTAATGACCAGGTAAGGTGGTTGACGAATGGCCTGACCTTTTCCTCCCTCTTATAATTAAGTGTTCCTGGTAGATTCCCATAATGTGTCGGTGTTTTGGACCCGGACACAATCTGGGATGCCGTACTGAGCGTTGGGAAGCTGATACAGATATGAAGATCTTCCTTTAATGTAACGTATGGATGCATTGTTAATTGAAATATCTGATGTCTCTGTGAAGTATTGTCGTGATGTGATGCAGCATTTCTTACGAGTTGGCACTTAGCAACTGTACCAAGGCACGGCAGGTCTCTTGTGTTTTGGAATTCTCCGTGTGCTGTAAGTGATGTGCAGGGGGCTTTAGGAAGAGTCAAACTTGTTAAAAAATCCTTTTTAAGGGTGTATTTTTTGCATTTGCTTTATGAAACTAGCTTTATAAAACCTACAAGAACACAATTGTTAGGTGAGATAGCAATATGTTTGAAAAAAACATAAAGCATACCTCATAATGTACTGAATACTTCTTCCACCACTGACTATAAAGGCTGTTTCATATTGACACGTGTACAGAAAGCACTTCACAATTTATATTTTCACTTTGTGACAAAAAGTACATTTGCAAAATGTCATCATAATGTGTCTCTAAGCTGCAGAAACACAACTGTGTTTAAATTAGTTTTTGTCTTCAAGCTTAAATCAGAAAGTATTCAAGAGATCAGATTTTCACAGCACGGAAGAACAAATGCAAAAATGTTTGTCATATCCACTGTGCGTGCTGCGACCTCCACACAAATCCTCGCTTCATCACCGACCCAAGTCATGTGTGGATTTGGCAGCCGTGGATGACAGTGGATGGCAATCAATGCACATTATGGAGTAAGTTATGCTGTCATTACAGGGGTGGAAGAGAGTTGTCGTACTGAAAAGGGTATAGTCAGAAATAGAATGTAGATAAGTACACACTCGTGTTAAGGCTGATGTATGCAGGTACTTTGCAAAGTTACAAGGCTGCTGTCCTGCCCTGCAGGCTCTGTGCTATACCATGTTCCTCACTAATTCTGTCATTCCAGACTAGTGAGCTGAGACCAAAAACACACAGGATTATGCACTGTGTTGTATTGTGAGCAGGCATAATACCAAGAAATCAGCATGTGTACAGCCCAAGTTCACCATCATCCCGGGAATAAAAGTACCTGGCAACAGCACAAAAATGATTGATGTCAAAGAACAGCGTGTCTGTTCATGTGATACTGCTCTGCTGGATACAGGGAAAATCAAAAGGACATAATAGAGCCGCTCCTTCCCCTTCCATTTAAATACATGTAATCTCAGATGCTGACACCCCACTGAGGTTCATGTCTGTCCGACCTGTTTGTTTTTTTGTATTTGTCTTGTATTTGTTTGATCTTGAATATATAGACACTGCATGTACACATATGCACAGTGGTAGGGGGGGAGTAAAGTGGCAGAAAAAAGAGCTGACAGGTCTGGGTGAAAGAGAAGGGGGAGGAGAACTAAAAATTGAAGAGACAAAAGTAGGGCAGCGGCAGATATACACAAAGCTTAGATTCTCTTCCCATCATAGAGAGAAAAACAGCTGACTGAAGTCATTTTTTTCTATGCACAGAGAAGGGAAACCATTTGCATTTTATTTCAATAATATCTTGAAATGTTTCCACATGCTAAGTTATGCCCAGGCACTCATAAATAATTAAATCATTACACTAATGTCCTCAAATACCTCAAATAGCATTCATCTTTTTTTTGTACTCGCTTTACGAATAATTGGTAGGTAGCTTAAATCAGTTTTTTTTTCATTGAAGTCAGCATTATGTTCAGCTGAAGGGAACTTTAAGAGGAGTGTTCTAAATCTCCACCCACATGAAAACAGACCTGTTAAAACTACAAAAGATGATCATTATTATGAGCAGAGAGCAAGCCAAAAAACGATAGGACTTTGCAACATGCTTTTATTCCAGGTCCGCAAAGTGCGGTGATGTGAATAGATAACTAGCATAGATCCAATTTTAGACATAGTGCTGCTTCTTCAACCCTCTCCCAACCTTGTCGAACACACACACACACACACATTGACCTGTTGCTCCCCAATGCCGGCAGAAATCAGGAAATGGGGGGTGCAGGAATAGGCATACTAATATTCAGGTGGATTTTTCTATAAAGCAATGGCGAGCCCTTTGGCCTCATTATTCACATTATGTTATATTATTTTCTACAGTAATGACTCATAGAAGACCTTCCAGGTCAGTAAGTGATTATGAGATATAAAGAAAGTGAGAGGAAGAGAGATACTAGATGGCTTTCATCATCAAATGTACTGCCCACTTTTTCCATTTCTAGCATTATCGTTTCTGCATTGAATTGAGGTAAATGTTGTACAGACATTCATGGTTCCCAATGTATAAACCTACTGACTGATGATCCCCTGAGAGAGCTGCTAGCATGTTTGTAGATGCTAAGTCTCAAGCGTTTACCTTTGTAATATCTTTTTTTTTTTTTAAATAGGAATCTTTTTTCTCTTGCAGTCTTTCTTGCCATCCATGTCACATCCCCTCCTTGTTTAAGGTTTCTCTTCTACCAAAGCAGGCAGAGGTTTGGATATAGCCCTGACTTGCTGCAGGGCACTAACCAAACACTCTGACCTCTTCTACCAATGCTTGACTATTTGCTTTGCCAAGCCCCTGCCATCCCACCCATAACCACCCTTCAAGGGGGAAAGAGGGGCTAACTCTCTGGCACTCTTAGTCTGGCAAGCCAACGTTGGCACAGAGAGAAAAGGGAGGGTTGGAGGCCTGGACCGACCTGGGTCCACCATTTTGCCCATCTGCTGTTTCAAATCTCATCATGGCAGACCAGAAATGTGTGTCCTCTGTGGTGTGCATTCACCTGCTTGCAGTTTACAAATTCTGAGCTGCAGCTAATGAAGTGGGGAACTAGACTGCAGAAGGAGAGACAAAATCAGAAACCAACGGCAGTTTTGTCAATATGAGAACAACACTGGCCTTAATTTAACAGTAGATATTGATTGGTCAGAATCATTGATTGGGCAGTGACAGTTCCCTCATGGCTGCAGTCGAAATACATGTGTATATATACATATGTAGATGTATACTGCAGTTGAAATATACATATATATATATATATATATATATATATACTGCAGTGTATATACAGTGGTGTGAAAAAGTGTTTGCCCCCTTCCTCATTTCCTGTTCCTTTGCATGTTTGTCACACTTAAGTGTTTAGGAACATCAAACCAATTTAAACAATAGTCAAGGACCACACAAGTAAACACAAAATGCAATTTGTAAATGAAGGTGTTTATTATTAAAGGTGAAAAAAAATCCTAACCATCATGGCCCTGTGTGAAAAAGTGATTGCCCCCTTGTTAAAACATACTATAAATGTGGTTGTCCACACCTGAGTTCAATTTCTCTAGCCACACCCAGGCCTGATTATTGCCACACCTGTTCACAATCAAGGCATCACTTAAATAGGAGCTGCTTGACACAGTAAGGTCCACCAGAAGATCCTTAAAAGCTACACATCATGCCGAGACCCAAAGAAATTCAAGAACAATTGAGAAAGAAAGTAATTGAGATCTATCAGTCTTGAAAGGGTTATAAAGCCATTTCCAAAGCTTTGGGAATCCAGCAAACCACAGTGAGAGCCATTATCCACAAATGGCGAAGACATGGAACAGTGGTGAACCTTCCCAGGAGTGGCCGTCCGCCCAAAATTACCCCAAGAGCGCTGCAACGACTCATCCAAGAGGTCACAAAAGACCCCACAACAACGTCCAAAGTACTGCAGGCCTCACTTGCCCCAGTTAAGGTCAGCGTTCATGCCTCCACCATCAGGAAAAGACTGGGCAAAAATGGCCTGCATGGCAGAGTTCCAAGGAGCAAACCACTGCTGAGCAAAAAGAACATCAAAGCTCGTCTCAATTTCTCAACACATCTTGATGATCCCCAAGACTTTTGGGACAACATTCTGTGGACCGATGAGACAAAAGTGGAACTCTTTGGAAGGTGTGTGTCCAAGTATATCTGGCGTAGAAGGAACACTGCATTTCATAAAAATAACATTATACCAACAGTAAAATATGGTGGTGGTAGTGTAATGGTCTGGGGCTGTTTTGCTGCTTCAGGACCTGGAAGACTTGCCGTGATAAAAGGAACTATGAATTCTGCTGTCTACCAAGAGATCCTGAAGGAGAATGTCCGACAATCTGTTTGTGTACTCAAGCTGAAACGAACTTGGATTCTGCAGCAGGACAATGATCCTAAACACACCAGCAAGTCCACCACCGAATGGCTGAAGAAAAACAAAATGAAGACTTTGGAGTGGCCTAGCCAAAGACCTGACCTGAATTCTATTGAGATGTTGTGGTATGACCTTAAAAAGACCGTTGATGCTCGAAAACCCTCTAATGTAACTGAATTTGGACAATTCTGCAAAGATGAGTGGGCCAAAATTCCTTCAGGACGCTGTAAAAGCCTCATTGCACGTTATCGCAAACGCTTGGTTGCAGTTGTTGCTGCTAAGGGTGGCCCAACCAGTTATTAGGTTTAGGGGGCAATCGCTTTTTCACACAGGGCCATGATGGTTAGGATTTTTTTTCACCTTTAATAATAAACACCTTCATTTACAAATTGCATTTTTTGTTTACTTGTGTTGTCCTTGACTATTGTTTAAATTGGTTTGATGTTCCGAAACACTTAAGTGTGACAAACATGCAAGGGAACAGGAAATGAGGAAGGGGGCAAACACTTTTTCACACCACTGTATATATATAGATATTTATTTATAGATATATATTTATAGATATATTTTCTTATTACATAATCTTAATTTGCATAGGGATTTTTGGCAAACATCTTCATTATCTTCACCGCATTAAGGTCTTATGTAATAAAGGGTTGCATATTTAAAAACAACTATGCTGAATTCAAGAACAAATCTGATCTAGTACGTAAGAGTGTGGCACTTAAATGACCAAAATAAAGACTATCTCTTTGATCATTAGTAATAGGAAGTGTTATCTGGCAGTGTGTGAGATGTTGGGAGCAAAGAATGCATACAGTTTAATTTGCATGTCTAATGTGATTTACTGGAAATCATTGTAGGAAGGGATAGAGTAACATGTAGGGAGAGCAGGTATTAATCAGATAGTCATTAAAGAGTGGGAGCTGTGAAAGTAAGTACATCAGGTGTGGTAAAGTAAAATTTCTCATATATTTGCCTGAATAAATCAGATGTTAAAAGGTTTATTGAATGTTAATCATAGTTACTGAAATAAATGACCATTCTGCCATTCACTCTAAATATTACATCATCGCCAAGAATAGCGGAATGTTGCATACTGTCTTCTTTGTTTATTTACTTTTTTAATGTTCAATTTAGTCTTTGTTACTTCTAACTGTATTATTGACCTGGGGTAAAATGGAGGCAGAAGGGGTTTTACAGGAACTAACTGTATGTGATGTAACTGTTTTCTTGAGTCTTTTTTGTCATCATGAGGTTGCCAGGTGACCAGAGAAGACTCAACATATTTTACATAACAGTTAACATTATATAGAATTACAGTTCATTTTACTGTCTGGATTTGTTTTATAAAAAAACTTGTAAAACATTAACCCTGTTGTCTACAGTCAGGACAAACTGGCTTATTAGAATATTTGGGTTGCAGTGAGGTCACTTGAATGTTAAAAATGGTTGTAGGACCTTAAAGCCAAAAATAAATAAAACGGAACAGTTCTCCTTTGTGCAAAAATAAACATAATAAACATTAGAACTCATATAAAGCACATACTATTTACATTTCTTCAAAAAAGGCCCAAATATAAGCCAAATCTCAAACCAGTGGGGCCATTTTCCTCTAACAAAAGTCGATATCTATTTTGTTCCGCTATAGCATCTTTGATCGCATACTAGACTAGTGTGACCAAAGTGTGACTGGGAAGATTGACCTTTTTAGGACTCCATACTCTTTGGGTGACGTTGTCTCCCATATATGGGCATACTGCTTCATTTTCTTCCATAAACAGAGAGCAGATACGGAAAAATGAGCAAAAACGCGATGAAGTATGGGCATAGCGTGGATAAATCTTGGGTGTAACGGTTTGGAATTAATGCTCAACAACCCTAGGCTAGAAGATCCAGGCTGGATAGAAAATCACCTGTAGAGGCTAAAAAGACCCGGAAGAGACCTCCTTAACCACTAACTCGTTAGCTTTTAGCTGCGACTTTCTGTGAGTTTCTACGTTTTACCAAAGGACAAATTGACTGGCCAAAGGAGAGATGGCACAACATCCTGTTGACTAATGAGAGCAGAATTATTCGGTATACACGGTATACTGAAGACAGTCATGCATAGTGGTGCAAAAACCATGTTATGGGGATGTTTCTCATACTGTGGTGTTGGGCCTATTTATCACATAACAGGGATCATGGATAAGTTTCAATAAATCAAAAGAGGTCATGTTGCCTTGTGCTGAAGAGGAAATGCTTTTGAAATGGGTCTTTCAACAAGACAATGACCCAAAACACACCAGTAAGCGAGCAAAGTCTTGGTTCCAGATGAACAAGATTGATGTTATGGAGCGGCCAGCCCAATCCCCGGACCTCAATCCCATAGAACACTTGGGGGTGACATCAAAACTGCTGTTGCTGAGGCAAAACCCAGTAAGGCTGAGGAATTGTAGTTCAATGGTCCTGGGTTGGAACACCTGTTCACAGGTGCCAGGAGTTTGTCGACTCCATGCAACACAGATGTGAAGCAGTTCTCAGAAATAATGGTTATGCAACAAAGTTTTAGTGCAGTGATTCAAAGTAAAGCAAACCCTTGAGACATTTATCAGTTTATACTATTTTTATATTTAGTTTATATACAGCTTTTTTTTAAAAGCCTAATATTCCTTTTTCTTCACTCTCTGTAAAGGTAGAATGCAAACCTAATCAATTTTGGTCATGTTTTGATTTGGAATTGAATGTGTAGTGTTCCCAATGCATTGATATTATGCAATCATTTTATTCTATTCTAAGGACTTTGAGCATTTTTCACTTTTTTTTAAACTTACCGCTATTAGTCTGCACACAACTGTAAACTGGCACATGATAAAGAACATGACGTAGTTCTGTCTGCTCTGTAAAAATTCTTCATAAAACACATGATGTTAAACTACCTCTTTGATCAATGTGAACCTCATTACTCTCAAATAATGGCCAATGTAACCTAACACTGGCCGACACAACCTTGGTGATTTTTCTCTGACATCAAGGTGTGAATGAACACTGACAAACTAACATATTCTCTCGGGTGAAATCGTTACTACCTCATCAAGAATAAAAGTAAAAGTCAATGTGCTTTTGACTTCTACCTGTAGATTTCTTCTAACCTGGATGACCGAGAAACTTCCTACTGATATGAAAAGTCTATATCTCATTTCCCTCAACCCAAAAAGCATTTACTAGCTAATTAAAGCTAATTAATACATGTGGTCTGCCATAACATCCAACCAATTCAAACAATGCTAAACCATACATTTAATCTATGTCTGCTCCCTTATATATTTGAACAAGTCATGTCTCCGTGGTAATGGCACGGTGTGTGTGCCAGTGTTTCTGAGCTCTCACTGAAATCTGTCGCAGCAAAATAATAGACTAAACAGAGGGAAAATAAAATAAAGTAGAATTTGCATTACATGTGTTGTACATAAATATTGATATTAAGTTTTATGAACCCAGAGCATAGCTTTTGGATAGGGAAATTTGTTGAGACGAGGGGAAGGGGAGAGGGTTCACATGCACTAGCTTCCCTCCCATGTAATGCATTTTCATAAAAATCTATTATGGTGTCTTATTATCTTCCAAAGGTACATTTGATGCATAAATGAGCATTTAAAACATGAAGTGCCAGGGTTCAATTGCCCTTGACCCATTGATAATGGTAGGGAATTACGCTGCAATACTGTACAAGCTCAGCTGCTTCCATTTACACACACACACACACATTTACATGCTGATCACTGTAGTAAAGGCAGACACAGGAATAAAACCTGCTTCATGTTTGAGGACGTTTCAGTGTAACAATGACTCAATGGTCTTTCAAAGAGCTGTTAACCTGCTGCCACACCATAAAATGCTTTTGCAGAGAATGTCTCTAGTGTCTTTTAAATGCAGCCGGTGGGAAAATCACAGCACGCCATTAAACCATGAGATACTTGCTGAATCATTAGACCATCTATTAGTTTAATTAATGTATTGTGAGGGCATCATTGTAAGGAGTTGGCAGTTTAGATTACAATCCATGAGATAACAAAATTCTGCGCAATTTCTAAATTCACATTTCCTAACTTACATAAAAAAACTTCCTCAAGCAATGTATTGAGGTTTAACAAAAAACTAAACCTCAGGGCTGATCTCCAGTACATACAGTATGGATAATAGAGACACAACACCTGATGACAACAACAGTGTTAAATCTATCCCAAACATGCAAGCTTGAATGCTGAATTGGTAATACTGTCGTTTTGCTCAGAACAACAATGCAGTTTTCACATTAACGTTCACATTTATTATATGGTTAAACAGAAATTGTGCCTTAGAGCCTGGTTATTGTCAGTGTAGTTTGCTTTATCTCTTCTCTTTAATTCTTACTGAAGTTACACTAGCAATATGACAGCTCATGTTTAGGGAGTAAATCCCTCTTATTATTGGAAATAAAAGTAATTTAACTGAACTAAAAAGAGCATATGACCAGCATATTTTAAAATAAGAGCTAACTTGAATAAATTGAGCACCCACAGTTTTACTATACAGTACAGAAGACATGAACACTGTGTATAGTACAATTCTTTGTATAGTTCTCCCCCATAGGAGCTTACAATGGCAATTTACTGTAAAAAATCATTTACTGCAGCTACTGTTTCCTCCTATTCTAATTATCTTTGCTCCATAGGCCCCCTTACGCTTTGTGTGTGTGTGTGTGTGTGTGTGTGTGTGTGTGTGTGTGTGTCTGTGTGTGTGTGTGTGTGTGTATATATAATGCCTCACCCTCCAGTAGCAGGTGTGTTTTAACAAGCTAATCAAACTGTGTCCACCTGTTTTTAATTTGAGTGAGACGTTTCTGAAAGACCTGCGGGCATCTGGTAAAGGCCGAGGATTACACCCAGCAACTGTAGAACACATGGCTAGCCTCGTGCACATGCAGACACACACACACACATGCACACGCACACACACACACACACACACACACACACACACACACACACACACACACACACACACACACACACACACACACACACACACACACACACACACACACCTTATATTTGTTCCGCATTATGCTGCAATCCAGCAGGTTTAAGGTAACTGTGATGAGCTGAGCTGCTGCTTTGGGAATGCATATTACATTTCTGTCAATAACTGGCTTTCCATCCAAGTTATTTTTTTCTTTCCAAAGAAAACTTTTTTAGTTTGTAGTTGGATAAAAATGCATTTGGGGAAATGTTATTGATATGACAATGTTCATCATGCCTTGTCATTCAGTATTCGCTGTCAGAAAGTTCCAGTCATCGTTTTTGTGTTGACTGTTTATTGCAATTACATTTTGCAATGTGCATTTAAAAAAAGAAAATACCCAATAGCAGTGGACACTGCAGAGCTGTTAGATTAGCCATCGGCTAATGAACTAATGTACTGAAAAAAAATTGGCCTCCACTTAACATATATTTTACATTTTAAAAGCTCACTTACAATGTTTGCTCAAAATGTTGCAATGGCTGCATTAGGTTGTGTGTGTGTGTGTGTGTGTGTGTGTGTGTGTGTGTGTGTGTGTGTAGAATCGATTGTTTGCCTGTGATTATGTGTGTATGGGAGAACCCGCTGACCTGCCCAACACTCAGTTCTGTGCCTGTGCTGTGCCAGGTCATCCTTTCCTCTTGTCTGCAGTATTGATTCATTCATTTCTTTTGTATTTATTCCTCCATTCTTCCTGCCCTCCTTCTTGCCCAACCCATTCTTATTATTTTAATGATGACAGACTTATGCATTGGCCAGGCGCATGTAGAGTAATTATGGGGAAATGAACCTGCGGGATGCACGAGCCATTGACCAGCATATTGACTTTGACTGCCACCACAAGCAATTAAACTTAAGCTGCCCCCCCACACACACACACACATACACACAAACACTTTCAAACTGGATGCAAGGTCGCCAGAGAACAGTTAGTCAGCATGTTTTTCAAGAGCTACAGTATTGTACTTTCTAATAGTCATAAACAAAACATCCATTGCATGCTGCAATGTGGTTCTTCTCCCTATTTCTCTCAACACCTTAACGCAAAATCCTTTACCATGCATGAGACAGCGCCGAGGATGACAGGATCTTCCCAAGTGCATACTCCTTAGTCCGAGAACTCTACAACTGTTTTGACATGCCTTTATCAAACACGTCTGCCCCATGGCCGGCAGCAAGGCACCGACAACAGGGATATAATCCATCTGTCGAGCCATCTCTGAGTCACAGAGGGCTCATCCGGTGGGATGTGGAGAGCTGTGAGTCTGCTGCTACGGTTGTTCTCTTGAATTAGTTTTAAGGGGAGTGTTGGTGAGAAGTTAATCGACCCAAAGCTATAGGGATTGAAAGTAAAAAAAAAAAAAAAGAGGGTTAAAAAAGGGACATGCAACATTCTAAAAGAAGAAGGGCTCTGCAGAACCATATAGGGTGCATTAACTCATACTCATAAATGGAATTATGTTTAGCATCTATAATCCTGAGAGATTCAACTACTGTATAACTTTTGCTAAATGGTAAATCTGGAACAATCCTGTCATATTTGCTCAAACCCTGCAATGACTAAATGTTTGACCATTTGAGTCCAGCAAAAACAAGCTATACATTACCAAAACCTCAATGTACAGTATTATGTTAAGTTGATTTTATAAACTTGGCAGCAAACATTTTCCTATTCACACATCTAGCAGATGTAATAGAGCAATATTAGCATTTGTGGCCACATGATGAATCTAAGTCGATTCACTCTCCTCTTGCTTTGTTATGTTCTCTACTAACTCCTGTCCTGATGGAAATGTCTCTTTAGCTGCAAAAAATGTAAAATAAGTATACATTTTCTGTGAAAACGACTGCCGGCTGTGGTTGTCTCCGTACTAAACCCCCTTAGAAGAGCTTCACTGGTCAGCCTCTGTAATTGTGAATTCTTGAGCAGCTGGATGTGCAAAACAGCGATAAGTGTGTCATTGCTTTTGACTAGTTACTTGGTTAATGCTAGCTAGCTAGTGTTCAATACACACCATTGGTGCACATATTGTCGTTGCAACCGCCATTGATTTTTCACTTCTTCTCTGTGTTGTATTTCATCGCTTTTTTTCTTCTCATTGACTTTTCCTGCCCCTAAGAATCACCTGATGCACTCACCTGTCTACACAGCTGCTTTGTATTTACTGATTATTGATGTGGCACATTTTGACGTCACCTTTCAAATCTTCCTTTGCCAGATGTGCCTTTTTAATGGAAGCCTTTTTGATATGTCACTGAAGGAATAACTAGTATATGAAAAAAAGAATGAGTGAACAAATTTCCTTTAGCCTTATTCAATTTCAGACTCCCAGTATTGTGCTATCTGGCCGTTACACTGTCATGGCTTACTGTTGGTAATAGTATTATTATGGTATTATTAACATTTGATGTAAAATGCCTATTGTTTAAGTGGCTTTGTTGTTTTAGCTTTCTTGTTAGCTGTTAATGCATCTTACCATGGAATAAATAGTGTAGAAGCAATAGTAAACATAAAAAGTACAGAGTAGCGGCATGTACAGTAGTTGCAGAAAGTAGAAAGTAAAGCTGGTTGACAAAAAAAAGCTTCTTAAATTAGCATGTGAATGTCAACACAGATAGATTTACATTTGATTCACTTGCATCTGTTTTTCCCCCTTTTCAGCTCCCTAATTGGCGCTCCAGAAGCTGCTTGTGTGCCATGGAGCTTCACTTCTCTCACTGAATGGCAGTGACATTGCTCTTGTTTTAGTGGACATTCCGTCGTGCATACAAGTCCTCTGTGACAGAATGGTAAATTCTCCCTGCTGGGAATGCATGGAAGATGTGAAAATGCAGCAAAGTCTGGCCTGTAACATAATTTCTGTGCTTGCATTTATCAGATGTGGCAGATGTCAGGGAGCTTTAAAAGCTAACAGCTCAAACATCAAAGTTCTTGTTCTGTTTTCTTTTTTTCATCCATTCAATTAGACATCAGGAGATGTTGTTTTTTCTTCTTCTAATATCTACACATTACACGTTGTTGCCACGTTTGTGTTTGTGGATATGGGATTTGTGGGCTTACACACGTCTCTATGAACAGTAACATTACACACAGTCTCACTGGGACTATGCAGAGTAACATATTTTCAGGAGTGCACCATTCTCCTAATACAGCCATGGAGAGCGCCCTCCAGCCATTTCTATCCCTTTCTCTATATGAGAGTGATTCGGAGCTGAGGATTAGTGTTGACTGTCAAACGACAAGCCGACTGCCGCTGCTTTTACAGACCTCCTTAGTGTCTTGGGGACTGTGAGCATGTATTGATTGAACGACTGTAGGCTAATGTTTTAACTGCCTGCTGGCACTGGATCGACTGGAGAGGGTTTTAGGCACCCAGCACCCAGAGGTCAGCTCTAATGTAAGGCTGTTTACTCAGCACAAGAATGTGCACGTGCAACACTGAAATGTTGTTGTAGAGATATTTAGACATATTTATGAAGGTTCTCAGTTGTTCAGGTTATGGGATATCTAGCAGTAATCCAAAGGCAACTGCACTTAATGAAAGATAAATTCCATTATTCGTCAACTTGGGTGTTTTTCTTCTATTTGGTTTGTTACTCAGATTTGGGAAATGTTTACTCCAGCAAGAACAGTGTTGATTGTGGATAGAAGCACAAGCCTCCTACAAGTTTTATGTTAACATGAGCATGCTAACATAATCGCAATGACAATACTTATACATAATAATAAAACGTTTGACCTGATGAGATGCTTGATGCAAAGTGAAGGGTGTACCAAAGTTATTAAAAATGATCTTCAGGGGGACAATAATGTGTTCACGTGTCATGGTATTCTATCTAGTATGTGAATCTGTTGGTGGCACTAGAGGAAAAGTCAGGGGATCAACAAAGTCGGCAAGCTGTATCTTCTGGGAGCTCTGAACCTCTTTACATGTCATGGCAACCCATCATAGAGCTTTTTGAATATTTCAATCTGGGTCAAATTGGTAGACCGGCCGACCGACATTTCCATCCCTTGAGTCATGCTGCTAGCATGGCTAAACATCATCATCTCAATACTCTAGTCTTTGTGTCCAGTAAATACAAACATAACCTGGATCCTATATCATAAAGCAAGATTAGCAGGCTAGCTAACTATCTTCAGAGTTAATATCTCTGGTGCAACAAAGCTGCCTCACCTTAAAAAAGTGTAGAAAACCATTGTGCAAAGCCAACATGCTTCAGAACAGATTCAGTTTAAAGGAACAAAAAATGTAACCAGCCTTCAATTCAATTTTATTTATAGTATCAATATATAACCAGAGTTATCTCAAGACACTTTACAGATAGAGTAGGTCTAGACCGTACTCCAGAATTTACAAGGACCCAACAGTTCTAGCAGTTTCCTCCAGAGCAAGCAACAGTGCGACAGTGGCAAGGAAAAACTCCCCTTTGGGAAGAAACCTCGGACAGACCCAGGCTCTTGGTAGGCGGTGTCTGACGACCAGTTGGGGTTAGAATGAAGAGTGGCAATAACAGTCCCAAAAAAATTGTAGTTTGTAGTAGTTCTTTGTAGTAGATCATGGCACAGCAGGGCAATGTGCGGCATCCCAAGGCACAGCAGGACAAAGCTGGGCACAGCAGATCGTGGCAAGATGTAACATGCCATCACAGAACGGAACGTGTAGCGGGACCATGGCGACAGCTGCTACCATGATTTTGGAGCCTCCCTGATCCGAGGAAACATGCTGGTGGAAAAAGACCATAAGGATTCCGGGGAATGACCAGTCAACTAACTCAGACTCGGACTGCATTTCCTTGAAATAACAAACCCAATAGAAATGCATATCCAAAGTTGATGAGGAGCTGCCAGTATCACCTTATGGCATTTGTCTGAGTCTTTCTTGCTGGTTACGACCTGCAATAGCCACCATTTTAATGTAGCTGGTATTATATCTATTTCTAGGGCTAAGGTAGCATGTCAGAGAAAAATCCCATTTGAAGAGTAATTAAAGCTGAGGCCTGGGCTAAAAGCACGTTTAATTGATTACCCTGGATTCTCTCTGAAATAGGTTAAATACTCTCCTAAAATGAGTTCCATTAGTCTCTCGCTCACTATTTATATTCTCTCGCTCCTCTGTTATTACCCAGCTGAGATGGTTGTGATTAAATTGCCCTATACTGTACCTCCCTCGCATTTGCATCGCTCCTCTCCAGATAGATCACCCCCTTGCTCTCTTTCTCTCCGCCGCTTGATATCCCCCATTGATCAGACACCTGATGTAGTTTGCAACATCACCCCTCTCTCTCTCTCTCTCTCCCCCTCTCTCCCTCTCTCTCCCCCCTCCTTTCCTCTATATTTCATGTACCTCTCTTATGATAATAAACTTGCGGTAATGTATTGTCTGGCTGCATCCATGTTGCAGCACAAGGTCTAGCAACCAGTACTGATGAAACCGCCACGGACCCCAACTAATCTGCGCTCACCATGGTAACAGCTGATCTTTTTATTGACTCTCTTTTCTCAACAGGCCGTTAGAGGTATTGGACTCCTTTTTCTAACTTTTGTTTTGTGGAAATGGATCATGTATTGTCAAAGCGCCTCCTTATACACTGGCCAAACTTCAAGCAAGTCCAACAATCCAATAAAGGCCAATAGAGTGAATGTCAACTGATCCTATAGGCATCCGTTTCTAATTTGCCATTGGCAGCACTTTTGGAAGGAATTTCTTTCGGGGGGGGGTGGTTTTCCCATACCTGGCACTGTTACCTGGGTGAAATTCCCATTCATCATAATAACCTGTGTTGAGTGTCCATTTATCAAGCCCTGAATGCCAGTGCTTTATGTGGCAAGTTGAGCCAAGGGGACTTACCTTCTAATGACTGTTATAAAACCTTGAAGTTATGAGACAAATTACACGACAAAGAGGGGGAAACAAGATGACCAACAACCCTCCAACACCGCTTGCCCTGTGGGGATTTAATACAATTTAAGCAGTATTCCTAACAAGCAAGGTGCAGCTTTTCCGCAGTTGATTACAATTCACTCCTAGCAACTCTCTCTTCAAAGAGGGCAGGGCTGAAAAGTTCACAAATCAGCAGCTTTCATATCTCTGACACCATTTATTGTATCTCAAATTGGTTTTGCTTCTCAAAAAGGCATCCATAGATCTTTGGTTGATATTCGAAGTTCATCATCTGTATTCACTGCATCACTTCAGACCTTATGACTGGGGCAATATGTTATTGCGATGCATCTCTGGTGAGGCACCTTCTCCAATAGACTAATCTGTAATGCAAGCCTGTTTGAGCTTCATGCAAGGCAACACGAATTTTCCTGAAATGTGATTAATACAACCTCTGTTTCCCACAAGGTACCATTTTGATGAATTAACATATTCGGGTGTGAATGTCTCCCATTTAATCACTGAGAGATGAAATGCTGGACTGGTGGGCCAGGCTGGCTGAGTGCATCCACAGTAATCTGTTTCTATTTAAATCCCAGCTGAGAAAAGGAGCAAGCGATGACTCAACACCCATTTTGGCTTGATGGAAATCCAAATGGTGAACGAGAAGGTCTGAAGGAACTGGAAAAGGGTTCAAACATTTGCTTCAGCAGTTGTCATCTGTTTCCCGTCAGCTGAAGTCTGTGACTCATTTGGGCAAACAGGAAGTGTACAATTTGTTATCAGTCCGCAGCTTTACAAGCAGAACGTGAAAAGCCACGTATGAAGGGAAAATGTATCTCATCCCAAGAATACAGTAATTCAGAGAGTGTGATTTTGGGAAATGAAATGAAAAATATGTTCATCTATTTCAATTATAATGCTTGTTACTTTTTTGAGGTAAAATAAAAAGGATTATTAGAAACACCTGTTCAATTTCTCATTAAAGCAACATCTAATCAACCAATCACATGGCAGTTGCTTCAATGCATTTAGGGGTGTGATCTGGTCAAAACCAGCTCCTGAACTCCAAACTGAATGTCAGAATGGAAAAGAAAGGTGATTTAAGCAATTTTGAGCGTGGCATGGTTGATGGTGCCAGACGGGTCGGTCTGAGTATTTTACAATCTGCTCAGTTACTGGGATTTTCACGCACAACTATTTCTAGGGTTTACACAGAATGGTGTGAAAAGGAAAAAACATCCAGTATGCGGCAGTCCTGTGGGCGAAAATGCCTTGTTGATGCTACAGGTCAGCGGAGAATGGGCCAACTGATTCAAGCTGATAGAAGAGCAACTTTGACTGAAATAACTGACTGTATACCTCGGTTGTAACCACTCGTTACAACCGAGGTATGCAGCAAAGCATTTGGTTGTGTCCATCCCTTTATTGCCACCATGTACCCATCCTCTGCAGGTTACTTCCAGCAGGATAATGCACCATTTCACAAAGTTTGAATCATTTCAAATTGGTTTCTTTAACATGACAATGAGTTCACTGTACAAAAAGCCCCCCACCGTCACCAGATCTCAACCCAATAGAGCCTCTTTGGGATGTGGTGGAACAGGAGCTTCGTGCCCTGGATGTGCATCCCACAAATCCATCAATTGCAAGATGCTATCCTATCAATATGGTCCAACATATCTAAACAATGCTTTCAGCACCTTGTTGAATCAATGCCACGTAGAATTAAGGCAGTGCTGAAGTGGAAAGGGGTCAAACACAGTATTGGTATGGTGTTCCTAATAATCCTATGGGTGAGTGTATGTAGGTGCATATGACAACAATGTGTAATAATAAGAACAAGCTGAAGAAGTGAAGAAGGAAATGGACAAAAATGGTAAAGTAAGAGTGGAGGAGGACTAAAAAATGTGTGGAAGTGTGGAATGAAATAGAAGAATTTGAAGTGGAAGATGAAGAATTGGGAGAAGAGTAAGTGGAACATGAGTGCCAGTGAAAATATAGAGTAAGTGGAAGAACAGAAAAAGAAACCTAATTGGTTGAAGTGCAAGAAGGGCGAAATAAAGGAAAAGAGGATGAGAAAGAAGAAGAGGAAGTGGAAATGGAAATGGAAGTGGATGGGTCGGAAGAAGGAGGAGAAAAATAGATGTAAGTGTTAGGTGAACAGTACGTTGGAGTTTAAGTGGATGAAGGAGAAGTAGTGGGAAAAAAATGGTAGAAGAGAAAAAGAGAAGGAAGAGCAAATGCAGGAACAATATAAAGGAAAACAATTGGTTGAAGTCATAGAAACTGGAAGTGGGAGTGAAAGAGGGGGACAGAAGAAGAGGGGAAAATAGAACAAGAAATGGAAGAAGTTGAATTATAAAATTAGGTGGAAGTGAGAGATGAATATAAAGTAGAACCGGACATAGAACAGCAATGAGAAAAAAATTATTAATGTTAAATATTTCACACTTTGTCAGACGCGGTTAAAAGTGCCTCACCAGTGTTTGACATCATGCAACCTAGAAATTAGACAGACTTTCTGCTGAGAGCAAAGTTTTTTATTAAGTAAAAGTTCTTAGGCTTAATCAGCACTTGGTGTTTGACACAGAATAATTGATTGCTGCTGATAATTGTGAGGGTCAAGCCACATTGAAGAACTCTGATAACTTTTTAATGCAGGGTAGACTTTGCCCACATAAGGGCTAACAAGACTACAATGCGTTGGAGGAAACTTGCTGGCAAGAATTACCTGTTACACTACAAATAAGTGTTTATTGTAATTCTAAGCTCTAAAGAATACTACGCCATGTCGTTTCCTTTTTCAGCTGCATTTCTTATTCTCTTGTCTCATTCCATCTTTCTGTCAGAGGATGTAAAAAACATAATATATATAATCACGGTGGAGAACAGAATAAGCTGTGGGTAGTGTGAGGGGAAACAGCTGGGTAGGGAGACAAACACTCACTCAAAGCCAAAACATTCATGATCTACCTCCATTTCACTCACAGTTTCTCTCTAACGAGCTACATGTAACTTTAGGTTGTCCATACAATAGCCGCTGCCCCAAAAGTAGGCATGGCAACCCAATTAGTTTGAAAGTGTGTGTGTGTGCGTGTGTTCAGCTGTATTCTTGGTAGTCTGTATGCATAGACAAGAACAGCAGTGCAAACCCACAATGCTGCGCCCCAGTCGTATGTGTACAGTGAGGGGGCAGACCTCCCTCAGAGGATCAACTTCTGTCGAGAAACAGGATCTCATGCTGTGAAGCAGCAGGAAACATGTTGACAATTCTCCTTTTGTAACTTTATAAGATATAATCCTTCACAGAGCTATGCAAGATGTAAAAGCTACACAAGCTATGATATACAGTACCCCTACCTGGATAGACTTGCATGAGAGCTGGTTTTACTTATAATGAGAGGTGATGATGAGTTTAACAGCCAAAGTAGTCAAGGATCAATCTTTGGTAAAGATAACATCTACAGCTCTGTGGATGCGAATATGAGCCCTCAAACCCAATTTCCATTTTCAGATTACAGCAGGAAATCTGCGTTATCACGTCTAAGGGATCTAAATTGATCTGCTCTTAAACCCAATCTCCCTGAATTTCTTTAGAAACATGCACACGTGTCCACTTTATTCTTTCTTGTGCACTTGGGTTATTTTACACACATTTTCTGTGTGTTTGTCACTGTGACTTACATTGTAAGCACATCATTCTGTGGGAATATAATTTTCTTTTCTATTCCAGCTTAATGTTTCCAATACATCCATTCAGAGCGGTTTTGACTATGAATATTTTCAATCTGTTTCTCTATGAAGTGATATCTACGGCAAGGTCTATGGGATCCCTGCTTGCTTTCTTTTTGGATGTCTGTGGTTGGAATTAAAGGAGACTGTGCTTTGCTGGCTGCTCGCTGTAGATACCTCTTCTAATGCTTAGCTATCACTCCACACACCATCGGTATTTTTAGTGGCCCTTATCTCTTTATGAAACATGAGGCGCACTGCAGAGGCTTACGTTACACACTTCCGATGCTTTGGCTTAGGATAATGCAGGCATGTGGATGGGGGGGTGGAGGAGTGGGTGTGTGGGGAGGGGTGTCTGGGCGCACTACGAGCAGAGAAATAAAATTATTGACTCCCTCAGCCGCAGAGCTTTTGGCTGAGTCAAATCCAACGTTTTTTCCTCCACAAACTGTTTCCACATGCTTTAAAAGAAAGGTGAATGGTGGAGAGTAGTTGAGAGGGAGGGACAGACAGACAGACAGACAGACGGATGGATGGATGGTGTGAATGTAAGCAACAGAAACCTCTGTGGGCAGGACTCAAATGTCAGCTAGTGGCTAACTGTAGTCTGCCAAGCTGGAGCTCACAGGTAAAGTTCTTCAAGCCAAAGTTGTTCAGCTTTAATGCAAACTAAGGCTTCATTGGTGTATGCGTGACATTAGCAAAGATTTAGAAATCGGTGTGTTCATCAGTGGTAGCTGAGGATGGGAGGTAAATCTGCACCTTGTGTACTTTACTAGCAACGTTGAATGAAATCTAAAATGTATGATTAGATTGCCACATAAAAAGTATAACATAAGGTTACACTATGAGCATTTGTAATGGCAAACATCTTTTTCTTGTGTTCGCTGTCTTTAAACAGGGACTAAGCAACAAAGGGGGGTGGTCACTGAGGCTGGAAGCCACAGCAACAACTTGGCCCTGGTTTGCCAACGTGGGTGAGGCATTAGGGCAGTTTGCAGCACTCGGACTGCCCCGATCCAAGAGGACAAACCAGGGCCAGGCGCTGCACTAGCATCACCAGAAGGGAGAGATGAGGAGGAGGAGATAGAAAGCAAAGGACAAGAGAGCAGGGAGACAGAGGCCAAAGAGAGATGTTGAATAGATTATTTGCTTTAGCAGAGTTTGGCATTTAAAAAAAAGGCATTAAATGAACTACTTTGTCTGTGTCTTTAGGTTATTAGGTGTGTATATGATATAAACAGTTTTACAATGTCTACATTTCAAATCAAATTATGACCTGGACACAGGAAGCTTCTAACTGAATAATTATATTCAGATGTCACCTGTTTTAATAATAACTAAGTATACAAGCTCCAGTCTTTAGCAACGCCGTCCCGCTGACGGGACCATTTTCTCAGATTGAGAGAAAACGTTTTCTCCACTCATAAATTGCAAGCATTAAATCTTCATAAACACGCTTATCCAATCCAATCCACTTTATTTGTATAGCACATTTTACAAACACAAAGTTACCAAAGTGCTGCACAGAAAACTCAAACATACAAAACAATTAATGTAAAATATTGTAAAACAAAATAAGAGCATCTGGTTTAAAAAGATAAAAAATAGATAAAAATAATAAATACTAAAATACAATAAAACAGTGAGAGCCATCAGAGGACCACACAACTCACATGGAGTTAAAAGCCAAAGAATAAAAATGTGTCTTAAGACAAGACTTAAAACACTCAACTGTTGGGGCTGTTCGGACATGGAGGGGCAGAGCATTCCAGAGTTTAGGTCCAACCACAGAAAAAGCCCTGTCCCCCCGAGTTTTAAGTCTTGTCTTTCGGAACACAAGCTGGAGCTGGCTCTCTGACCTCAGTGACCGTGCCGGCCTATAAATCTGGATGAGGTCTGAGACATATGTTGGAGCCAGTCCATTCACAGCTTTAAAAACAAACAATAAAATCTTAAAATCAATCCTAAAATGTACAGGAAGCCAGTGCAATGAAGCAAGAATTGGACTTATATGAGCGCGCTTTTTAGTTCCAGTTAAAAGACGTGCTGCCGAATTTTGGACTAACTGTAAGCGTGAAAGTGCTTTGTGACTTATACCGAAATAAAGTGCATTACGGTAGTCTAATCGAGAAGAAATAAAAGCATGTATAGCTTGTTCAAAACTGTTAAAAGACAAAAACGGTTTGACTTTGGCTAAAAGACGAAGATGATAAAAACTAGATTTCACAACTGCATTTATTTGTTTGTCAAGTTTAAAATCACTGTCTATTATAACCCCAAGGTTAGTTACAACAGGATGCACAAAATCACTGAGGGGGCCCAAGTTTATCGTAGAGTTAGTGGGGCCAAACTGCATGATCTCAGTTTTACTCTCATTTAGTTTTAAAAGATTTTGGGCTAACCACGCTTTTACGTCATTTAAACAGTTAAGTAGGGGTGTCAGGGAGCTGCCTTCCTGCTTTTTGATTGGTATATAAATTTGACAATCATCAGCATAAAGATGATAGGAGATGCCATGCTTTTTAAAAACTATTCCTGCTTATGCAGCACACAATTTGAAAGCTTAAAGTCTTATGATTCGATTAAGCCCACACGCAAAGCATAAGATGACTTAGTTATAGTCATAATCCTGTTATAAAGTAAAGGAATACAGAAAGATTCTGCTATAGTGGAGTGTGCATCCATACCTTTTTCCTCGTGTCTCCATTCACAGCGGTGAAAGATCGCCAACACCTTTTGTTTGCTACAACAATCCAAGGAATTAGAATATCCGAGCCATTTTATCCAAGACGAGCTGGTCCCCTCACAATCTTGTAGTTTTTGGCCAAGTTTCAACGGAGAGAAAACAGAAGACAGTTTATCATTTGTGGGTTTTGATCGCTTCTCTCTTCTCCCCTGGGGCTGCTACACTGTTACTAAGCACACCGATGGATTCTCTGACGTCTAAGGATTTGATTGACAGGTCGTGTCAGCCAATCAGTTTAGTGTAACCCGAGCTGGCCCTAATAGAAACCAATCTTGTCGCAGAGTTCAGGGAAGACCAACGTGGGAACGATTGAAAGCTATTCCTTCCAGTTAAAACTAGATGTTACAAGACCGGCCTACTTGTTTAGCCAATAAGAAGAAAAATGTATGAATACTAAACTTGACCATAAACTTTTAACCCTGTGATGGCTGCAGCTGTGTCAATGCAAAAATAGAGCCTTCTTATTGCATTCCACCATTTCATCAATTGATAACAATTTTTTTCCATAAAAATATGAATATAGTTATTTTAAGTATGTGTGTGAGAGATGTGGATGTGTTTGTTGTATTTCAGAAGTTTAGTATTTTGCATTTTTTTGCTTTTTTTAAAAGGAAATAAGAAAAATGTAGCTGTAGCATAGCTGTAGAAATAACTTCATTGAATATCCGTTTCCGTGTTTTTCTCCTGGATCTTTTGTGTTTTAAGTTGAGACATGTGGCCTGGGTACTAGTTTTGTGTGTAGCCCAGCTAATATGCTTACAGTATTGTTTTTTTTATCATTTTACAGATGCTTTACTTGGACGGAAATAGAAATTTTCTATTCTAACCTCTTCAGCTCATTGTCAGTGAGGCCTAGGACACTTGGAACAAAAAAATAAGAGTGTTAACTTCCCAATGACCTCAGGCACATCCCAGAGGGCCAAAGTATATGAAAGCTTTATCACTTTTTCTTTTGGTAAAACATTGAGGCAAGAAAAGATAGATAACTTTATTGTAATAAAAGCATGTATTTTCAAGTGTTTCTGAAGATGTGTAAGTATGTTCAACATGAAGCGGCGATCAGACTCAGCTACCAATGATGGTTTTGCTTCCAGACCGCAAACAGAAGGAGAAAGCTTTTGGTTAGTCCAGTAGTTATCCAACCTGTGCTGGTAACATAAGGTTAGTCCAATAGTTATCCAACCTGCGCTGGTAACATTAGGTTAGTCCAGTGCTTCTCAATTATTTTCTGTTACGCCGCCCCTAGCAAGAAGAAAACTATTCGCGCGCCCCACTCCCCACCGTGGGAATACCGTGAGTAATTCCTCGTCTTAGCTTTCGAGTGACTTTCTTTTGTCTCATTATCTTTGTCTCTCTCCGCTTTTCTTTTCATCCCTGTTAAAACTTTTTCATGTTGGGGGTCTGTTATGTTGAATAACGGAGGCTATAGACAGAACGCAGTCGGAGCTTTCTGTTGACTCAACACTGCTAACCAAGGCAAACCTGTTGTCTTGTAAGTCGTAAAATGTTGCACTCTCGCAAACGTGTCAGAAGTAACAATGGGAGCGCCACTGCCGCCTACTGTAGTGGATGCGCAGTTACACTTTATACTAGCACGGACAAAAAAAAAAGCCTGTTCCCCAGGGTCACACGCGCCCCCCCCAGGTATCGCTCCGCGCCCCCTTTTTGTTGCCAACAGTAGATTCTCCTCCTGCAAGCAGACTGACGATGACTCACACTGTCCATCTCCACCAAAACATCGAACAGCACAGTTCACAGTTCCACAACCATTTCATCCAGTGTTTTGAAATGCAGCGTGCACAAATGACATGCACTTTCTAGACTGTTCCATTTACATGTTCTCCAAATGCAACAGAGGAGCCTGGCCTAGCCTCTGAAGGACCAGTCCTACCATTGAAGGATCCTTGACTTTGAGAAACGTTGTCTATCTATTGATCTGCGTTTGATTGCTCTTCCGTCATCCTTCAATTACCTGGATGTCTGTCCCAGTGCCTTGAAATTGAATTTTGTGAACTGAATTTGAATTGTGAGAACTGAATGTGAAGATATATAGAGAGTTGAATTTTCATTGATGATCATATTTTATTGGAGTGCAGTTCCAAACAAACAAATTCAATTTCAAACTATGTGATTCAAATTCAGTTTTTCAATGCAATTATTCAAGTTTAGCAATTCAAATACAAATATAAATTATTCAAATGCAGTTTTCTGTTGGCACATATTTCAGCCCATAGAAAACAGTCAGGCATTGAAGACAAAGTGCAGAAAATCTCTCCATAAATGAGATGCTGGTAAATGTCTCAAAGTAGTAGGAAGGATTTTAGGCTGATTTATCAGAAAGCAGCATGTTAGGATGCAAGGGTGGCTTATTTTTCTCAACTCTCAATTACGTGATCACACAATCCTGTGGAGAATTTCAGAATAACAATTTCACTTGTTAACCCCATCCCTTAATTAGCCCGACCTCTTGTCTCTGGTCCAGTCTGGGCTGATCTCCAAACTGACATTTCTTTCCCAAGATTATATAAGAAACTGTATCAACCTAATTACATTCTGTAATGAGTCAAAGTAATATCTTTCAGGAATTCTTATCTGGTTTTAGAGCACAGAATCTGCCCTGCACACAGTGACCAACAACTTTCTTTTAGCAGCAGATGTGTGTGCTGCATTTTGATTATGTTAGATGTCAGTGCAGCTTTTGGAACTGATACCATGTTGGAAGATTGGTCTCATGAATATACTGCAGTGGTTTCTGACAGAGCATTTCCCATCATGATAGGCAACTAACTGTGATCTTAAATGTGTGGGGTTTGGTCATTTACATAATGTGACAGTGATAGCAGCTCCCAGTAGCTAAGGCAATGTCAATTGGTCGGTAGGTCAGTCAGTCTGCCATTTTGGTCCAGACTGAAATTTGATGGATTGCTCTGAAAAGTGGTACACATATACTGTAGTTCCAATAAAACTTTGGTTATATCCCGACTTTCCTCCAGCACCACCAGGATGTTGAAATTAGCAAATATAAGAATGTGAACCTGGTAACCATTGTACCTGCTAAACATCAGCATGTCAGCACCATTGTGCCAAGCACAGCCTCACACAGCTCCTGCACGGCTGTGCTTATGCTGTGTCTCATTTGGATACCTACGTTAGTACATTTATGAAGTACGCTGTATACAAGATGTACTTACTGGCAGGAATTTGAACAGGGTAGTGTTCTCAAATCACGCTTGGCGGAGCATTACTGCCACCTATTGCTGCCAGCCTAAATATATACCCGCTTGTTTGTGTGAAAGTATGAATGCACTCAACATAGCACGTGTACAGAAGTACATACGTGTGTGACATAAGACTTAAACTTGTTTTAGTTAAGTTAGTAGGGCTGCTGTTGGGTTAGTATGCATTTAGTCTATGTACACAACATTCTTTTTCCAGGTTTGCTCTGGTGCCACAGGAAATTCCGCCGGATCCCGCTTTTTTGGCCCGGATTTCCATTAAATCTATGGTTAACTGCTCTTCAGATGTCTGTAGGGTAAATCCAGACAGCTAGCTAGAGTATCTTTTCCCTCAGAGTTTTCTGCTAAATGACTAAAACAACTTTTGAACGTACCCATGTTCCACCGAATCAAGGTCCTTTCCAAGGGTTTTTGCAGCCCAACACGATCGTGATTTGTTTAAAGAAATGCCAATAAACCAGAGCATGTTTTTTAGAGGGTGGCAGTCGCTCTGTGAGTTGGGTTGGGAACCGGAGGGCTGCTGGTTCAAGTCCCCATACAGACCAAAGTATGGTGGTGGACTGGTAGCTGGAAAGGTGCCAGTTCCCCTGCTGGGCACTGCCAAGGTGCTCTTGAGCACTGAACCCCTAAATGCTCGGGGCACCTTTCCATGGGCAGCCCCCTCACTCTGACATTTCTCCATTAGTGCATGTGTGTGTATTTCCGGCCTGTGTGTAATAAAGTATACAGAATTATTATTATTATTATAATTATCATCATCTACCATCCTGGAATGCTGTGTGTACTAGCCAGACCCTCCTCCGCAGCGTTGTGTTTAGCAAAGCGAGACTAGTGTGCATTAAATTAGGGTGTCTTATCTTCCAGCTATGCATGAGAGGTTCAGGTCAAGTATTTATCCTAAATTGATTCACAGTAAATAATAAGTGAAACAATCCATTATGCTTATCAACTTTTACATGTAGTAAAAAAAATGTCAGCTTCCCTCCATCAGCAACAGAAGCCTGTGCTTTTTTTTCAGCTACCTAGGAAAAAAAGAACACTTGTGGTCAAATCCTCCACTAGTAATGGGGCTTACTTTACAGTTTCAGCTCAGGCTATGATGCGATCAGCCCACCCCTGATCGGCATTAAGCCTCTGCACCTCTACACTGATAGAAGCCAAATGAGGTAGCAAGTATGGCTCCCTGTTTCCCTTTGGCGGTGCGGTGGATGAAACTAAGTGGGAGGGGACCCCAGGGCAGACTACGACACACTGTAGAGATGACATCTTGCAGCTGACCTGAAAGTGCTTGGCTGTCCCCCAGGAGGAGCTGGAGGACGACTCTGTGCAGACGGATGTCTGGGCTGCTGTGCTCGCCCTGCTTCCACTGCACTCTGTGCTAAATAAGCAGGTAGAAAGGGGATGGGTATGTGTGTGGGGGGGGGGGGGGGTTGCTGACTCCAACAAATACTCACTTATCTCCTTTATTATCTTTTAAAGAGGAGCTTTTTCATTAGCGGTGCTTGTTTGTTTAGTTAATAATGTGTGTGATGTGAATTGTGTAGTTATTTGGCTAAAATGGATAATGGATTTTTTTTTAAAACTCATTTTCAAATTCATTTTTCGACCTTGAAAACAGCAGCTTCACAAAAAAAAATATTCTCATCAGAAGGTATAGTTTGTTTAGTAAACATTTTTTTAATAGCTGTAGTCATGTTTTAATTGTATACCATATATGGTGCAAAATCATAATAGTAGTTATCTCAACCAGAATCACTGAGTGCAACCACAGTCTTTGATGAGTTAACTGGTTGCACTAGTGTTCTGTTGTCTTGTCTGTGCATTTTTTAGCAGTGAAAAGTAAAGTTAAGCTATTTTTTCAGATTCTAACAATTCTATTTAAGACGAGGTCCTACAACAAGGCTCTAGACCACAGAGTGAGGAAGAGCATGAGGAGCATCACTCAACAAATCAGACAGCGTTCCTATAAAAGGGCCATGTCAGTAAAAGGGTGATAAGGAGAAAGATACATGCCGCGGACAATAGTATTCATTATCTAACGTACATTACAGAACTCATTCAAAATCAGAATGTTTCTTTTGGTCAAAGTTTAAAGTCTTTGCCTTTTTTCCAGTTTAGAACAATAGCCCCTCCAAAAGTCTGTGCGCGTCCCGGGTCTGACCCCACAAAAATAGCACCATCCCCCACCCCATTATGCACCACACCTGATCACCCCCACGATCACAGGCAGGCCTATTGTGAACAAGGAGCTATTTAAAGCTCTTGTGAATGCTCACAGGTTCTCAAAATGGATCATATTTTCAATCTTTACATCTTTGCCATGCGCAAAGCAGTACAGAAGGCATCAATACATTGTTGAGAAGGGTCATGGCTCTTTTCCCATCATTTTGGAGGGTCAAAGAAAAATGTATTGATGGCAAAGGGAGGGTTGAGTCTATTTTGACTAAAACTCCTCAGGTAGCCCCTTAAATAAAAAACGAACAGTCCCTTACAAAGCTTTCAAGCACATTTTGTGACTGGAAAAAAAGTCACAGTCATGCAATTAAAGTCACACAAAAAGTGGGACAAAATGAAAGAATGAAAGGTACTTATTTGTATTACTACTAAGAGCAGTGCTTTTCTAATGGGACCCCATTTTTTTGCATGTGCATGAAAACACGGGTGACTCAAATACACTCTTGCCAATCATTTCAGTTAGTGGCTGCAGGGTGGTATTAATTTGTTTACCAGTAGCCACATACTAAATGATAGGACACACAATAAATCTGAGGGTGAAAAAAGCCTAGGGTACCTTTTTTGTTTTGTTTTAGGCTGGGAACCTGATTTTAGTTGACATGTGACTCATGATTTATGTCCGTCAGGGACAAAGGTTGAAGTAGCATAACGTCTGTGGAAGTAGTATTACAAAACCTTGCAGGGATGAGGTTCGGGTGGAATAGATGTTTCTACAAGGCATACGACATGGACCTTATGTGTTGAGATGACCCATTTCACGTTGTTGCCCTGATAATCGCTCTACTGGAGAGAGATAAGGCCCGGCCAAGCAAGTATGGAGGTGATAAAGAAAACGCTCCCTTGTGTCTGACTAAAGGCGTATTTGCCAAGAAAAAGATTAGACTGTGAAAGTTAACAAGTTGAATTACATTACACACATCCTACGCTGAAAGGAACATTTTGTTATTAATCTTTTAACAAGAATTTGTTCACCAGTGACTACTGTGAAATTTATGCATTAGTATGATATCTTCTTGAAGATGTTTTTAAACCTTCATCACCCTTGTCTTGTCTTCCCACCGACCATGAACTAGTTATCCTTCAAGGTCAAAATAGATGACCTTTTATTGTCACTTTTTCAAAAGTTTTTTCCCCTTCTTGTATCACTTTGTTTTATTCATGGTCAACAATGTTTAAGTTACAAAAAACTGAAGTTATGAATTATTTTGACAAATAGTTAAGATCAGAGGATGTTGAGTGAATCACTCTTGTCTTGTCTAGAAACTATTTTAGAAAAATAATTTAAATGCTATAACAAATTGAAAAAGACACCTACAATTTTATGGAATTAATCATTAATTTTACCTGCGAAAAACATCCATACAGCCGTGTTATTTTTGATTAAAAGAAACCCATTTTTCTGATAAAACAGAGGGTCAAATTTGTCCAGAGGACAACACAAGGGTTAATTAACTTTTTAAAATCATCTTTCTTTACAGACTACCTCTAGCTTGCCATTCTTCCCTTTTTTCTGCTCCTTGATTATATTAGCATTGATATTAATTAACACCTGATGTTGCTTCAAAGGAAATCAATGGTAATTTCATTTATCCAGCTGGGAGGGCCCATTTCGCTTTGCTTCCTCATGCAGTAGTGATTAACAGGCTGGTAAAGGAGGGTTAACAGTGATTCTTAAAGGAGAAGATCGGCAGCGGCGAAACAAGCTGCATCAATACTCCTAATACATAAGAAAATAGGGTCCATGTTGAAAAATACTGACTCTACCCTTTATGACTACTCAAATATCCAAGTAGTTATGATAGAGAAGCAAAATGAAACTTGTAATATAAATATGAAGAAGAAGGGAGGAAGCGATAGAGAGAAAGAGAAGGGGGGATGCCTGGGTTATGGTAAATCATGTCTATCATTGCTCCTCTCTTCCATTACCGAAAAGGGAGTGAAGAATGATGACGAGTTGGCCAATTTTGCCAAACTCCCAGTGGATGCCCTTGAAAGTGACAAATTGCAGGGTTAATTGTGTTGGGGTCACGGCCATTCAGGGGGAATGAGCCACTTTAGTTGGAGCAAAAATCCATAAAGAGAGTTCATTCCCAATCTGCGCTGTCACCGTTCGGATCCGGTGTTGGATGGCCTTGGTCCTCATGGGGAGACTCAACCATCCCAAGTGTACAGTAGGTACAGTATGTGACAGGCCTAAACATCAAGTTAATTCCGTTCAAATCGGGGCTGCGACAACAGCTTTTCCAAGTCAGCTGCCTGCCTGGAAAGCTGTTTTTTTCTGTCAAACTATCTACCCCAGGGATCAATTGCACTTAATTTCTGTCTGATATAAATGAGGCAGGGGACTTCTCCATGGAAGATCTGCTGAATTCCTGTAACAACAGTAAATCCAGCCACCTGCTTCCTCCCTATATCTTCTCTTCAATCAATCTCTAAGCACCCCAAACAAATTTTCAAATTTCAAATAAATGCTGAAGGAAGGCCAGACAAAATAATTAAATCTTAAGTATAGGCCTACATGCAAGGTTGAGTAGGGTCAGAGCTGAGCCATAAAGGGTACAAGTGTTGGTGTTTGTTGGGCTGGTGTGGAGCATGTGTTGGCATAGCCTTCTGTCAGTGGAAACTATGAGTAGAGGTTTTTCTGGGCAGAGGCAAGAGAGTGAGGGTCTGTGTATCTGAAGCAAAGCCAGCTCCAGCCTCTCTGCCACGCTGAGATTAGGGGAGAAGAGGAGGCTTTCACATAACCGACTCTCCCTGTGGCGTGACTGCAGAGAGGCAGCAAGCAAAAGCAGGCAAGCAGCTGGGCTGGCCGGCTGGATGCATGAGGGAGGCAAGGGATTTAAAGAAATAACATGGGAACCGGTGCAGGGGAAGAAAGTGAGCGTGAGCTCTCTTTTTGTCTCTAACTGTACAAGGAGAGGTGGGTGCATCCTCCAGGTCGCTGATAATGGGTTTTGGGGAGCTGACAGACCTCATTCTCTTCTCGCACACTCCTTCCCATCTGTATTCCTTTTCTTCCACCTTATCTCTTTCTTGCTCATTCACCCTCTCTCCCCTTCTTTTCATTTGTCTAGCTCAGTTTCTATGGGAGCAGCCAGCCAGAGGAGCCTTGAAGTCGGAGAGGAGGAAGTAAGGCCAGGTGTGCAGCGAGAACATGATGGGCCCCAAGGTTGAGCTGAGAGGTGAGGGACAGACACTGTAGTGTGTGACAAAAGGATAAGCTTCACTGCTAATGACTCCCACAGGGGAGACCAGCTGCTCAGTTTGCAAAGGCTTACACATGCACTGCTACCGTGTATTGACTCGACGGTGTGATAGAGCGTGTGCACAAAAATACAAACTTTGCGAGACTCGGACATCAGGAAACTCAAGTGCACACACACAGACATTCACACAGACAGTCACATATTAGTGTTCTTCTCTTTCTCATGCACACACACTCACACACACACACACACACACACACACACACACACACATGCAAAGACACACACAAAAATGCCTCTCTGAAAATCCTCAGTCTTCATCTTTCCAAAATTTCTGAAAAATCCTCCGACTGAGTTTGTGCTGTCCTCAATTTGCACTCTGGTGTCATGAGACATGATGCAGCGCTGCTTATGAATTCAGATGTAAAATTCCATCTACTCAGTAGATTTTTGTCCGCGGCTATAAAATGGATGTTTCGGCACAATAAAGCATGATCAATAATGCATTGGACAGTCATCTCTGTGATAGCAGGAGATTTCTGACAACCCCCCCCCCCCCCCCCCCCCCCCCCCCCCCCCGTGCTTAAACAAAGAGGAGCTCTGCTGTATGGCAATGCATGTGAGCCCCCTAGTGTGAGGCTGCCTAGTTTCATGTACTTGGAGGAGGATAAAGTAACAGCAGAGAATGAGGACTCAATGCCATGTTTGTGGGCAATTTCCCCCTCGCAATACTGTACACTGTTTGGTTGTTGTGTAGCGATGACTTTTGGTCATACATTTTTAGCTGGATGGCTGAAGATCTTGATTTTTCTAAATGTGACACACACAAATCGATTTTTCAACATCTAGGCTTTAACGTAATATTCCTGAATTCTCATGACACATTTTCCTGAAACCTAATGACAAAAGCACATATTTCCTTCCACCTTATAGCATTTGAAAAAGACTTTTAAAGTGGCATAAAGTCTTTGATGTTTCAATATACAAATTACCATTCAGGTGACATTTGCATGCAGATTTTCATGAGAGAGAGAGAATTTCCTTGGCTTTGGAAGGCATTAAAACCTTAAAGGCCTGGACTCTATCTGGTGAATAATGTGATATTAAGTACATGTGACATTTAAAAGAGGCTTTTAAATCTGAGCATTGATCAAATGCAAGGTGACAAGCATCATAGCTCAGTTAATGGCTTTTTCAACATGACTTTCCAAAAGGTTTTCCTCATGGACCGTGTGTATGTCATGCCGAGCTGTCAGAGATTTTTCTACATCTGCATTTACATGTACAATAAGTGGTCTCAATTAGCTATTCATTGCCGTGTTTGTATCAAAGCACGTGAGCGATGGCCCAACACGTACACAAATCACGTTCACCCCCGCCAAGGGTCAAAGCGATGCATCAACAGGAACCTTATATACCCTAGCTAATGTCCTTGAGGGGAAAACAGTTTACTCTGTAATAATACACTTAAATGATGCTGAATGTTGTGATTATTCAAAAGAGACGCTCCACTATAAAAGGTCCCATGGCATAAAAGTGTCACTTTTTGAGATTTTTTAAACATTGATATGCCTTCCCCCAGCCTGCCCATGGTCCCCCAGTGGCTAGAAATGACGATAGGAGTAAACCGAGCCTGCTTTGCCTGCCCAGATAATTTGGCCCGCCCATGAGAGAGACATCATGGCTTTTAAACGAGCAAAGTGGCAGTTGGCCAAGGCCACACCCCCAGCCTTCACCTTCTCAAAAGGCACAGACACAGAGATGGCACGTCCTAAGGAAAGCTCATTGTGGGACTGGCTCTAGTGTCTGTGATTCTGCACCAAGGCTGGATTTTGGGAAAGAGACAGATATGGTATTAGGGGACCACTAAGGTCTATATAAAAGCATCCATAGAGCACCATGTCATGGGACATTTAAGGGCGGTTTAAAATACATTTTACACAACTGACCTTGGCTTCATATAGAACAGGCATTTGCCTTTATTCAGTCTTTTTTCCACATTCTACACAGTTTTCAGGCATTTGACGTGGATGCAATGCGATACTGGAGAGTAAGGGACTAAGATGCTGTCGTTTTATCACACAGGACATCTGGACAAATGACTTTGTGCCAGACATCCCTTGTCTAAGAGGGTTCTTTGTGTGGTTGCTTTACAAGAGGCATTAGTAACCATTGGCAGGTAGAGATACTGTCAGAATTAAAACAAAGAAGGCAACAGGAGGAAAAAATAGGCTGAATTATAAGCCATTACATATCAACAGGGTTCTTTTCTTTTACCTTTTTTAAAGGTATCAGTAAGAGAATAGCGGTCACGGAGACAAAAAAGAAAATCTTGCTAAGAGTTAGATGAGAAGATTAACACCTCCTAAATTTGAAGCTACAGCCAGCAGCAGCATGTTAGCTTAAGCGTAAATACTGGAATCAGGGAGAAACAGCTAACCGAGCTCTATTAAAACTGTAAAATGACACATACTTATGAGCACCTCTTAAGCTTATTAGTTAAATTTTTCACATGTTTATGTATACTACATGTTTACTCTGGAAATTCACAGTCACAGCTTCGTACTTTAGCTAACCTAATGGGCTGGTTGTAGCTTTATTGTTAGCATACTAAGTAGATATAAATTTACGTCAGCTCAAGAAAGGGTACAATATTTACATGCATGTTGAATGTTTGCTAACCCATGCATAAGATAAATCAATTTTCTGCGTAATAATGCATGATTACGTAGACAATTTTTTCATATTTTTCTATGGCAAATAATGCTAAAATCTGGATTCAAGTTACACTTCTATGTATGATGCTAGAGCTGCAGAGATCTTTAACAGGGAGTCTGGGACCACGCCAAAATCACGCCAACAACTCATATTTTAATAGTTAATGCAATAAGGGTATGTAAGAAGGCTTTATGTTGCCCCAACAGTTATTTGCCCAGTTTAATATGCTTAATTTAATTTTATACAATATGTAGTAGGGGGTCCCTGCTAGTTCATCTCGCTTTCAAGTGAGGGGTCTTTGGCTTAAAAAACATTGAAGATCCCTGCGCTAGAGAAACATTTTAAGCGCAACACAGCCAGGTTTTAGAAGAAAGTATCCTCGTGAATGTGGGACAGGGTTTGGACTTGTGTATACAAGTGATAGTCGAGCGGAATCAATCAGTCCTGGCTAGAACAGCGAGCCTATGGAGGAGTGAACCGCCCAAGCATGATCATTAATCACCTGTGTAAGAATGTTTATATGAGCGTGCATTTGTACCTGAATGCAACAGTGTGTCTTTGTATGTGCATGCACTAAGAATGCATATACTGCAGAATGTCCTTTCTAGTTTTTTTCTACAACCAGTATAAATGAGTTTAAAAAGAGGGAGGTTATTGATGGATTGGACAAAAGGTCAGAATACAAGGGCATGGTGGGACAGCAGTGGAAGGCCGTTTCACCTCTGACTGTCTCTGCTGCTGACATACTAATCAATCACTTTGACTGAATAATACAAAGAAGCATGCGTGATGAATTTTGATCTCCCATTTAAAATGAATGTTGATAGTATATTATATTTCATTCTAAGCTTATTTCATTTTAAGAAGCAGATTATAGGCTTGTGAAAATAAATATGGCGTCCATTAGGATCAGTGTATGTAAGAATGTAGCCTAACATTGGCTCTACCTTGGACTAGGTTGTCAGGAATATTTTTTCTATGTACAAGTAGAAGAGCAACATTTTCCTGTTTATTTGGTGGTTTGGTCCCTGCACATTTATTTGATTTACAAGCTTGTCTTGTGTTTGAAGGTCCTAGTTGGAGGTGTTTCTTGTGGAGTTGAGAATGTTACCATTCTAACTCAATTTGTGTTGGCAACCAGCCTAAGAGTTGGCCAACTGACCACAATTAGTGGCATGTCCAGAACGTCCTGCTCTGATTGGTTGGCTGGCAGATAAAACATTTTTCATGTGTTGTATGAAAGCCTAATGAGAGACAAAGAGGAAAACAACTGAAGCAGATTGTATCCTAGAGGGTGAAATTGAGAAGAAATAACCCCTAACTGTGAAATCAACCATCTTTTGATCCCCGGAATTTGGGAAAGAGAGGCCCCACCTGCAGACACCATCTCCCCACCAAATGTGGAGTCTGTCACACTGGCTTCGCAAATCAGTGAACTTCACCGGCGAGCTGAGTGAGTTGGACTCTCAGCACAGTTTTTCTGGCCAACTACCGTGGTGAGTGACTGCTGTTACAGCTACAGCTGCTGCAGGCTTATGCTGCCACATCCCTCTCCATTGAGACTGGCCTCCTCTTTTCTTCATACAACCAATGGCAAAGGCTGGCAGCGGGACTAAGCACTCAGTAGATGTGGAGGAAGACACAACAGGCTGCAAATCCCAAACTCCCAACAGGAAAGTCACTCTAAGATTAATGAGTGTTGAGACGTCTGCTGGCTACATGCGGTAACCTGAACCAATGGACGCGAGACAACTTCAATGGGTGCAGGGGGGTTTTCTGAAGTTTTTGGATGGAGTTTTTTTCAACCTGCGTCCAAAACAAACGCTCCTTTGAAAATCATTGAAGAAAGGGTTCTGTATTCATTTGATTTACATAAATCATGAGAACCTATGTATGTGCTGTCCTACAAAACAGTATTTCAGCAGAAACCTAAGACAGAGTAGCTATATAAAAGATATAATGAGCAAAAATAGAATGCTGGAATACAATTCTACTACAGGTCAGGGTTGCTGATTTCCTTCCTTTCACATCACAATCTTGGAGATAGCCATTTCTTATTTCTTTTGTTTTTAATTCCAAGGCTTCTCATGAAAACGGACTTACTAGGCATCTAGACAAAAGAAACACATTTCACCCTCAAAGACAAGTCTGTGGCAGGAAATGAAATAAATAAGGAAGGAGTGGCAGGAGCGAGTGGCTCGGTTGACATTTACTGTGATTAGCGTTTGTAGTGGTGAATGCATTTCTGTCATTCTCTCACTCACCATCTTTTTTTCCCCGTCCTCCTCCGTGATCCCTCACGTTCAACTTTCCCTTCTGCATGCAGATGTGTGTGACCTTTAGCTTTCCTGTGTGAAATATAATAATAGAAAAAAAGGAGAAATGAATTCACCGAAGTACACAGGCGCAGTACAAAATATCATAACTGGAGATGCCAAATGCCATCATTTCTAAACTAAAAATAAACAAAAACGTGGTCTCTCAGAATTTCAACATTTCTGGGGCTGTGAGCTCAGCTGTGTGATCCTGATAAGTTACAAAATGTAAAGGATCTACATAATTCATGTGTGTTTCTGCAAACACATTCTCACTGGCATCAAAAAAACTTGGGCAGGCGTCTTTGGTGCAAAAAGTTTACTTTAGCATGCAAACTTGTGTCATCATATTTTCATCTTTCATACTTTTGCTATGCCCGGTGTGTTCCATATAGACGCTAAAGGGGGATTTTTTGGTGTCTGTATGGAACGCTGAGAGCCACTGACCTGAGTCGGGAGTGAAAGCAGGTTGATTTCTGCATATGTACACGAGTGTGCCCACTCCCACAACTGCTTGCGGTGTGTCTATGATGCACTATGCAAGTTCACCCCCGCCAAGGGTCAAAGCACTATGATGCACTATGATGCAAATTTGCATCATAGTGCAACTATTTTCCGTCTCCTCCAGACACATCCAGAGTTCCCCTCCATCAAGGGCAAGATGGTGCAATCCATCGGCTGAAAATGTTGGTGTGAGCCACAGGTCGGCCGGCCCGGCGCTAGAGCAGAACAGCCTCTCTCATGGCCCATTACAGTCTCCTTAATGACCACACTGATGACCCAAACTCTGTGGTAGCCTGTCCTCACTCTGCCGGTTTAAAAAAGAAAAAAAACAATCTCGCTCCCCTCGCCAGGGTTCACTACAAAATGGTGGAACTGTTTTTTGCTGTCTTTGTGATGTTGGCCCAACTTTTAATTTCCAATCAGAAGATTAAACCGTTGCAGCAAATAGTCTCTTTATTGTTACTCTGTCCTTATGAAAACACTCAAATAAATAAATGTTGTTTATACAGTTTATTTGACATATTTACGTTTTTTTAAGAATTACTTACTTATTGGCATTTCTTAAGTAAAGAGTACACTTTGAGTATTGGCTAAAACGTTGATAAAGTGTTGATTCAGGCGTACAGAAGCCCTAAACACTTCTAAGTACTTGGTATCATCCCTGTGTATGTTAAATTAGTAAAATAAAGCATAATCCTTTTTTTTAAATATTTTTGGCCATTTTCAGCCTTTATTTTTGACAGGACAAAGAGCCACAGGTCAGAGACAAACCCGGGGCCGCTGCGTTGAGGGCTAAGCCTCTATACATGGACGGCCGCGCGACCAACTGAGCTATCTAGCCACCCGAGCATAATCCTATTTAATAGAATAAGCATACTATGTATGTTAGACTATGCAATATGAGACCATCCAGCTTACTGTCACCTCAAAAGAGCTTCTCAAATTCATTCCTACTGACAATGCAAATACGGAAAACCTTCATTCACGTAATGGGACAAAATAAAGCCCAATCTCTATTAAAATGTTAATCAAAACTTAAACAAAAAAATATGCTTTGAATAAAATAAATCAGGATTAATATTTTCTTCTAGTAAATGACTATGTGTGTGGAGTTGAAGGAGATGATATTGTCAGTGAAGTGTGCAAAACGCTATATATTTAATATGGATATATTTGTGTGGTTTTTGTGTTACTGCCATGTATGAAATAAATATTACAGTTCCAACAATTAAACAGATCCCTACAGAAATGAAGAAATTATTTACACTGTTTCAAGTAATGAACAAAACATGAGCTACATTTGGGGCAAATTTCATGTAAAATGAGAGAGCATTGACTTAATGAAAACTTAATTGGTTTTTGATTGTCTTCCCCCCCGAAAAACAACCCCATAGGTCTTTGTACAAGTAGCCATAAAACCCATATTTACGTTTTATGTTAGGCCGTGGTAATTAGTGATCTGCATGTTAAAGTCTGATTTGTTGTTGAGCCAGGCACTCACACAATTCTGTCACCTCACTCCCGTCATAGTTCTTATGGCAACTAAGGGCTTTGTCACCTGACCGTTAACACGTGCCATTTAAAGGCACTTGCACCTGGACTGTTGCTGATTTTTCTCTTGGGATGGCAGTCGCCTCAATCCAAGGCAGAAAATAAATTCACACAAATGCGCCTGATGGATGCTTCTATTGCATGTTGTTATTGCTTGTGCTTTTTCTAGTCTTGGCATATAAACTCACAAAAACAGATGGACATGGAGAACAATATTCTCTGAACACAATCTTCATGTTTGTGGATGCAACTGCATGTCATGTCATAGTAAGTATGATATCCAGTAATTACATCCAGCCTTTGGAGCAGAATGAGGCACAAAGGATGTTAACATGTTTCTTCACACACACATCCCCCATGGAATTCTGCCTTGTGTTGCATTTGAAACTGAAAGTCTTAATTTGTGGTCAGGGGTTATAAAACAAGTGAAGCACGGTCTGTAGAGGATTAGAATGACACGTTTTTTGCTGCAATCATTAATTTGCTTAAATAGAATGACCTTAACAAAACTTGTATGTGTACTTAACATGAATATGTCTGTTTTGTAGTAGTATGTGAACTCTAGCTTCTACTTACCTTTGCTGGTCTTGAAAGACTCTCCTCGTCTTACTGAGAATATTTTGGGGCATGCAAAAGTAGAGGAATCCTCAGATACGGATTAGATTTTTTTGCTCTTTCTCGGCCGCTTCCAATTTTCCTCACACTCAATCTCTGTCCCTCCCCCTCTCCTTCCTGGGCTGTTATGACATGTGGACATGTTGTACAGTGACTGGAAATGACGGATGATCTCTCTGAATGAGTTATACAATCAGAGCCATGGGGCAATGAAGTGGGGGAGAGAGAGAGAGGAATAGATCAGTGGGAGATACAGGACCGAATCTGGGTGTCTTAATTTAGTGGGCCATAATTAAAAATCTGTTTGCCAGTTTTTCATCTCCCTGCTCTGCAGTCCCGCCTCCCCTTGACAATTAAAGATTTAATCACCATCTGCAAAATGGGGCTGGGAAAGTATGTCTGACCCAAAACTCAAAATGAAAGATAATGCTGTTGAGGGACAACATTCTGAGAACTTGGACACTGCTTATTTACTGTCCATTCTTATCCAAATTTGAATGTGTTTACTGACACAATTATTCATATAATGAGACACTGGAAGCAGACACTTTGACAGTATTTGCTTTTTTTGTATTTACTTGCCAGAACATAAGTACCAGATCTGAGCTTTTAGTAAATTTTGCCGGGAAATGGAAATTTTGAGAATTAGACCTAAACCCTGGCATCCTTCACATGTGCAGTAAAAAATGAACAGGATGGCTCTCGACTGTGAGTGAAGTCATCATCACTCTAAATTTAAATTCTGCAGTAGCACATTTTGTCCGTCCAACAGACCAATCTGTACACAAACAAGTAGAATATCAAATCTGCTTCTGTTGTGTGCGCTGGGAACACTGTGTTCCACATCTAGCTCCAAGATTTTAGTTTTCATCTTTCTGAGTGCAGTTAGAGACGGCAAACCTTGAAACATAATATCACACAAACGCAGTTTTCCACTCTAAATTGTTCAACTCCCTGTGTATTCATGAGGACGACTGTGTTTTCTTCGGACCGTAGCCTTACCTTGGGGAAAGAGAGAGCTTTCTGTTTGTAGATTGGAGAGAAAAAGGCAGTTCTGTTAGTCCGACTCTTACAATCTCATGCACTTGTTTTCAATATAATCAGTGTCCTTGAGTGTGCAATTCTTATTGTTGTCAAGTCTTAATTTTTTAATATTTTTCACCAATTACCGTAAAGGGGACATTATGCTTTTGGATGACACACTCAAGAACACAGAGGAAATAATTTTAGTTGGCACATACAGTGTACACTTAAAAACTCATGTTATTCATAATGATCTCTAGCCATTTATTTCTGTTGTGTGACTGCTCAGAAACCCTTAAAATGGAAGTCTACTGTAAGGTTTTGCCAAGTGAAAAGCTTTTCAGACAAAGTAGCTAGCCGTGTGTTTAGTAAGAACAACATAGAGAATTTAAGACGTTTTTTTTGGTTCCTTTCTTTTTTGGTCTATAAATTAAATTCTTGTGTGTTGTGTTTACAGATGTAACCGTCTCTCTTCATTAGCTATCACAGACGTTTTTTTCTGGTAAATAGCAGAACAGTGTTTCACAATCAAATCCGTCACTATAAAGAGCTCCAGTTAGCATGAAACAGGCTTCTGCAGACTTGTGAAGGTGTGCAAGAATTTACCCTAAAGTCTGTGGAACAGCACCAATAGATGGCGCTCATGCTACAGAAAAGCCTGTCTAATGGAAACTTCTAGCCAAACGAGAAATTATCTATTAATGTCAAGTGGAATTATTAACTCTGCTGCACGCTGAAAATGGTATGTTTTAAAGAAAATTTGGATCGTGCAACAAGGGAGGCTTGCTTGGTTCTTTTGGGGAATGATTTTCGAAGATTTACAAAGAATATGTTTAAGGTAATTACTGTCCAACTGGGACGTTTTGGGATCTATTGGTGGGGATTTGCTGCGGACAAAATACACATCGAGATACACTGGTACAAAGTATAAATTACGCTTAGCCATGTATCCAGAAAATTATACACGTTACTGTATTGTGTTAACTTCATTTAACCCTTGTAAGGTATTCGGGTCAAATTGACCCATTTCAAATTTTTACAAGAAGTAAAATGGTACAAGTTACATTTTTTCTACCTGAAAATCAACAGCCTTACCTCATTTCCTGTGATAAACATGTATTCCTGACTCAAGTCCAAAAAATATTCGGGATATGAACACTTATGTTTTTTCCATAGTGGATTTTTGACAGGAATTACAACCTTATGACAAGAAATGAATCACACTTCCATTTTTATTTGTGTTCTAGTAGAGACTGATTGCTTTCCCTAAACAAATATGTTGTCCCAATTTTTCTAAATTGAGATAAAACCTTTTTTTAATTAGATTATGAAGTAAAATTTTATTTAAGAATTATTTTTAAAACCCCAAATAAGTCACGGGTCAGTTTTACCCGAGGGATACAAGAGGGTCCCAGAAGTGAAGATAATATAAGGGTTAATACATGTATTGTGTAAGCTCCTATTATTATTGTTGTCATTATTATAGGCGTTTTACAGGTGTCAGTATTTTCGGAATCTATTTTCAAATTTTCTATTTTCAAATCAGACGTGTAACATGAAAAAATCGAGCGAACCAAGCGGCTGCGAGTGTTTGACTGCCAGTATCAAAAGGTGTTCCATATCTGCTGCGATGTAAAATATCTTTTGAACTCATACAAAACACGGTCATGCATGATTATTCGCTAGTTTCCTGGCAGGAGGGTATCTTCACATTGGCAAAGAGGTTCTTGGGAATGCTTGAATCCACTGGATTTGCTCCTCTTCACCAAAACTGACAATAATTAAGACACAGATTTGGCTTGGTGGGGCATTTTAATAAAAATAAGCAACATTCTTTATCAGGATAGTGGATGAACCAAGAAGAGCATTAAGGAAATAACAGATAAGGTGCTTGTGTATTTTTTATTACAAAATGTCCAGAAATCAATAAATTCAATATTTGCTCAGACTTCCTATTTTTCTGCTTTAAGCCTGGAACAAACTGAATCCCCCTGTAAAAGATGACTTTATCTCAGACTTACTACAGTCTATAATTAAGACACAAAGTAGAACTGTCTGGAGTTATCTATGGGGAGAAGGTATGCAGGGAAACTTTGAGACGGTGACATATCATGAATTACAACCCAACTCTATTTCCTGGCCAACTCTTATCGGGTTCAGAGACCTGTTCTAAAGGGGAGCTTTGGTTTCGTGTGTCAGGCCAGTACTTAATGGAATTGATGGCTCTGTATCAACTTTGGCCCACAGAGGCGGATGGATTGGAGTTGGTTGGACTTAAAGGACCTGTGCCAAAAACAAAAAAAACAGAACGTCTGCTCCACCGCTGATTAAGGTGGCTAATATCACTTTTGCAGTTAAGTAGCTATATGCTGTGGCTGGTATGACTGTAGGGCTGATCATTTCACTGGAAAATGATCTGCCCTACTGTTGACATGTTAGATGTTGGAAGACAGACTTCAACAGCATGTTCATAACTGTATCTACCTTTTAATTAACAGCCATAGCCAAGAGCCACCGGGGAAAAGATAACAAGAAAAACGAGATGATGAAAAATGAAGACCGATGTGGCAATAGAGGCAGGGATAGTAAATAAAAACAGAGAGAGAGAGGGAAGGTGTATAAGTTCAAAGGTATGTCGTCACCAACGGTGACCAGCTGACTCCTCTTGCAGCGAGCTAACAAGACAGAATCACTTGTAACCCAGTGCCCACAGCAGGAGGGGGTCGGATTGGGTAAGAAATGGCAAATTATCTCCTCAATCCAGCTACAGACAGAAGTCTTTCTGATGCCTTGCATAAAACTCTCATAAATGTTTGATTTTGTTTACTGGGCAACACAGTAAGAAAAACAAGTCTCATTATATACTGAGTTAGCCTGGCTTGTGCCGAGAGCCTCGGGATAGGCTTCCAGTAGCACACTGTTGACAAGAAGAATGAGAGGCAGTCAGGAGACACTATGAAGAATGATGGGAAGGAGGTTTTGCTTAAGGAACACGCTTTTTCTAAAAGTGTTGACACTATGAATCTGTGGAGGTTTAATTTTTGTGCCCTAAAAGAATACCTAGTAGTCTGGTGTTAGGTATTAGAGTCTATTTCTTTCTTAATTGTAATTAGACTTTGTTCTCTTCTCCATGTAAGCCCCATCAACACAGGGGGATTTTTCTATAAAATTTCTGCCAGCTGACTAAGAAGATTTGTTACAGTGTATGTGTCACCAAAGATTCAAACCAGAGAGGGCACCAAACTAGGGTTTTTGACTTGTGACTTTACAAAACCCATGATGTACTGTGCAGTTATGGGATTTTGCAAGGCAAAAATACATAATAAATACAACCGAGAGATGGATTAATTATAATTATGTTCACCCTGTTTTCCCTCTTTTCATTTGACTTCCACATATCATCCATGCCACTCAACCACAACGTTTTCAAACAACATCCACTTGATTTATTGTTGTCTAAAATTACTTTAATACACCCAGCTGTCTGGTTGCTTGACGCTGGGAGCATAGAGTTCAATAAAGTACAACATTTTCTGGGATTTTCCAACAAAAACACGCTAAGCTGTAAAAAGCACTTGCCAACCACTGCAGAGACCAAGTGGTTCAGTCCCCCAGCACGATGCTTCTGGCAGTGTGATGCACGTCTACAAACCTGGACAAAAATGCAAATAAATCAATAAATAAAATGAGTAAGAAAGATGGACATGGACATCTTCGCATTATAAATATGAAGGCTAGTTGGTACAAAGAGTATGACGTAGGAGTAATCATTGAAAAGTCTCTTTCTTGTCTAATGACCTCGTATAAATCCCTTGCACTATATGAAAGAAACACTTGTTTGTTACAGTAACAGAATAAAACGCTTTGTATTATTTTACTTGTCATTACAACAGCTAGTATGATTGATACTCAGTGTATTGTGTCATGGTTAGATTGTAATGCTCATTTAAAAGCTTGTGAATAAACCCTGTTGAAGTGCTATAATATAATGATCACAATAAAATTTTGTAGTCAGAAAACTCAGTTTTGTAGCATAAATTCAAACTGAGGTATCTCATGTGATTTACCGACTTTTTTTTCTGAAGCTGAGTTAGATCAGTTGAAAAATGGAAACAGGAATCCTGAAATCCCAGAAATGAAATTTAAGCTGTCTTCTCTTTTTCACATTAACAGCCCGTTGCACGTTGAGCACCAAAATAAATTAAAAAAAAGAGCTTTATTAAACCAAGAAGGAAGCTTATGAGTTTTCATTTGATGAATCCCACTCCAAACAAAATAACAAAGAAAAATAGTCTGTATAGTGTCTGTGCGATTGGAACAATCATCAGCTGTGATGGGGTTTAGGTGGTTGTGTGTGTATGTGCTCTAAACAAAAGATGTTTAATGATCACCATTTTCTTTCCACTGACCTTAAACCCAGACTGTGTCTCGGCAGTAGCTCTCTCTCTCATTGTCAGTGTCTGCATTCCCATGTCTATTTGTCTCACCTCTGTTACCACTGTAGGACCTGCATTATTTTCTTCTTCCTCAGACTCACTTATCAGAGTAGTTTTGCTAAATGAGAACTTGGTAAAGTTCAACACATTAAAAGTTCCACACGCTAAAATGAATGAATGATGCATGCATATATACACTTATAGAAATCAAAATGTATATACTATATATTTGTTTTTTTAAACTACCATCGTGAAGGAAAAAGTCACAGGTAGCAGACTGAATCATTAAATGAATGATGTTACCACAGCTGCCACAGGCAAAAACATGTCTGGTACTGTTATATAACACAAATGCAAACAAAAAAATGCACCTCGCTAACATTAGTTACGTTTCACATACTGCTGTGAGAGGTAAAGTAAGGCCATGTCAGTGATGTCACACACATTTTTAAATCATGACCACAGTTTTTTTTGCCTATGCATGAATATATCATGGACACGCATCACTTTTTTAATCCATTAAACTGTAGAATGGTATTAAGGAAAATAAGTTTTGCAGCAGTGAAGGAAACAAATAGATGTTATAGTGATAGATCCCTCTCTACATCCCAAACAAGTGTGGGCAGCACAACAATTAAACACTTCAGCAAGCTGAGCCAAGCAAGGACTTTCACGGCAAGCCATTAAGCTGAACATCGCTAATAAGTAGTCTGGCTCACACTAGTCTCGCTTTGCCAGACCATCCACACGCTGTGGGGTGGAGGATGGTCTGGCTTTTCCACGTGGCATTCTGTTATGGGAGAAAAACATTCTCTGGTTCATTGGCATTTCTTTAAACCAATCACAATCGTTGTAGGCGTTGCTAAAGTCCGCAAGGAGCCTCTGTAAAATTCAATCAGGAGAGACATGTTTGCAGATATGCAAATAAGATTTATTGTACAGCTCAAAATGTACAAAGTCTTTGGCAATTAGACTCCATCGCTATACGAATCTTTTGAATATCCATATATAGTGGTAGAGAACCATCAGACCCGCTGAGGGTAATCTAGACACTGGTGGTGGCGAAGGAGCCCGAAAACCAGACCGAAGGAGGCTCCGGACCGGTCAGCTGGAGCAGATGGGGGGGGGGGTTGAGGGCTGCAATCTTTGCCTGCAATGACAGCTGAATGGCAAAGGGAGAAACAGATTTAAAGTGTTAAGCTGTGACTCTGTGATTGGCCCTTGCCATTGTGAAACGATTCTGATTGGTTTAGCAGGAAGGAACAGCGGATTGGAGTTAGATAGAGCATTGAGTAGGACTTAGGTCTTCCTGAAAGGATTTACACTGAGCTACATTAGTCGTGCAAGAGAAATTTCAGATTAGACAGACAGTCTAGCTAGCTGTCTCAACTTACCCTGCAGAAATCTGAGAAACAGTTAACCATAGTCCTCATAAATCCACCAGAGATTAAAATTCCAACACAAAGAAAGTGGAAGGAAACAGACACACCGGTGCATAAAGGCATTCTATTCTATTCTACATGCAGGTATTTCCTGTGGCACTCCCGGAAGTGGAACATCAAGGTTATAGACTAGGTCACACAGACCACACGGTCCAGCCAGCTGTGAATGTGTGGACATTCTATACTTGGATGGCATAAGCTACTTTTTAAGCAGGACCTTGGTGATTTAGTGATTAAATGGAACAAATACTAGACATGCTTATAATAGAATCAAACACAGCTGAATACACTTAATCTAAGAGTCACATTGTACCGTAAAGCCTTTTTCTTTCTTTAACAGGGGAAGCCAAGTGTCGTGCCAAGTAGCATTAGCTCCACTAGTGCATGACAAGGTGGATAATGTCAAGTCCCCCCTCATAACTCTCATGGTAGGCCAAGTGAAAGAGGTGACCAAGCAGTACAGTGGTAGTGCAGTCAACAGGATAACGTTTCAAACGGACAAGGATTGCTGTAGTTTGGGAGCCCTCAGGCATGGCTGCTAGGCCTAAATTGAGCGTGTCAAACTTGGATTCCACTGAAACTAACATTCATATGTGCATGTGCAGCGGAGTTTCAAAAATAACACAGGCTGTGTCTGTGTGTGTGTGTGTGTGTGT
>NC_048420.1:7225896-7300448 GCF_013103735.1 Etheostoma cragini | reverse complement strand
GTGTGTGTGTGTGTGAGTGTGTGTGTGTGTGTGTGTGTGTGTCAGGTGCAGTGAAAATCCAATATTAACATCGTCATAATAGTATTCAGACTGCTTTGTTATCTAGCGTTTTTACTTGGGATGCCAATGTCAGTTTGACAGTCAGTCCACCACTGGGCCAGACTGACGCATCTCAAGTACTATTGTATGGATTGCAATTCAAATTTGTACAAACACTCATGGTGCCCAGAAGATAAATCCTAGGGACTTTTGCAAGCCCTTAAATGTTAACTTGATGCCACCAGTAGGTCAATGTTTTCACTTTTCTAGTGAAATATGCTTCCTTCACCTTAATTCTTACAAAGGTTTGTACACATGATGCATTTATGACAAAAATGTTTCATGTTACTTAGAGTTAGTGTGTCCATTGCTAGCTAGCATACACCTAACATGTAAACATGGTGAGTGCTATTAACAATGTGGTGTTTAAGCACCGCTGTTCTTAAAAACGGGTTCACAGAGATGCCAGCATGGCTGTAGACTCTTGCCAATTATGTGTAACATGTCTTCAGAGTCTGGGTCTAGGTTATCTTTTTAAGTACTTCACAATGACATTTTGACTTGTTATCACTGTATTACTCAAACAGGAGACAATGTATTCCCACCCTCTCTCCATCTCTTTCCCAGGCTCAAATTAAAAAAACTGGCCGAACGTCAAAGTAGTGAGTGTCCTGTCACGCAACACAACACAACGTGGAGAGAGGGTCTGATCAGCCTTCACACAGGGAACTCTGTTGCCACATCAGGTTGAATCTGCTGCCATCTTAGAGCAGAGTTGTGTTGCCAAGGTCTGGTTTGGCAGACAGAGTACTGCCCAGGGTACACAGAGTTGTTTTTTTCCAGCTGACTCCAATCTCTTTTCTTGTTTCAGGCAAACACTGAAACTTGACAGTGTGGGCGCACACACCTGCAAACGATCTCTACCGGGATTTGAGCTGGAATATTGTCAATCAGAGTGAGCTGGAAGGAGGGTATGGGATGTTGTGTGTGCACAGTACACATCTTCATGCCTGTGCTTCTTTGTCTTGATCTACAGATGCATAAGATGCATGCTGGACTTCATGCCAGTGCTTCTGTAGGATGAGCTTTAAATAAAAAACAGGGTGGATACTGTCTAGTTTTGAAATTTGTTGCTGCAGGATTTACTTGGCTGAGTAAAACATTTATATGAAGCCTCTCAATGAGTGGCCAGAGAGGAAAAGCCAGAGAGAAGGAGAGGAAAGAGGCAGAGTATGGGCACGCTGACCTGCAGTGAACTGTTGCCTCCTGTTGAGCTTTCATTTCATGGTTAAATGTGAAGTTAATGGCTGGTCTTACATGGTGGTAACTTGAGTGTCTCTGACTTGAGCTTCCATTAGTCTCTTTGGCTTAAAACAAAGATACTGGGTTCTCTAAGCAACAAAGCAAACAAAGACATTCTTGTGTAGAGGCTAGGTTTAGTACACTCACTGCATGATACAAAAAATGGCTGACCTTCTCCAAAGTAAGCTTTGTAGTCAATAAAATACCATAAATTACTTGTGCCAGTATGCAATACAATTATCAATATGCCCTCCCTTTGTACATCTGGCATCCTCAGTGATTTGCAAACATCAGGAATCTTTTATCTTGTTAAACTTTTGTGAGTTTTACAGATCACTTTTATTTGCCATGGTAGAGAAGAAATGCAGAAATGACTTATTTTGCTTTGTAAAAATAGGAAATGCAGTAAGCAAGTACACACAAATGAAGTAAAAAGGATGTTAGCTCAATTTTGTGAAAGCTTTCAATGTTTCAGAAACATGACATTTGAAGTACAATGAATAATGTGTCTATATCCCAAACTTGGCCATCATGTTTTTAGATTTAACAGGTTTGTATGGCCATGACAGTGAGACCTAAATCTGGCCTGCACCTGTAGTTTGATATTTTGTGAAATATGTTTTTACACTTTCTGGAAGAGTGTTAGATGAGAAGATGAATACCACTCTCATATCTGTCAGATGAACACAAGGCCACAGCTATCCGCTGGTTATCCTGGCTAACACAAAGACTGGAAACAAGGTATATCAGTTAGATGGTATTAGAAATCCAACTACCAGCACCTTTTAAGCGCACCAAGTAACACTCCATATCTTGTTTATTTCATCTTTACAAAGTTTAGAAATGTTAATTTCATGGAGTGTTGTGTGCTGGGCTATTTCTTTGCTGGGAGCGATTGCCAGGCAACCAGCGAAGGCGCCAGAAAGTTACCATTACCATTATTAGCTTGCACGACTAATGCAACACATCACACTGTCTTTCTCTTTTCTTGCTACTCATTGCAGGCCTGGCAAGGGCAACAAATTGGTCCGAACCCAACACGAAACCTGACACACTGGAAATGTTGGGTAACAGGAATCTACTGTATGTCCAACCATTTGAACACATCCAATTAATACATGTGGTCCACTTTCCTCACATCGCTCTTCTTCTATACATCCACTAATGGTAAAGGGAATGCTTGCTAAGCACTTGGAGCTCCCTCATTGTGACCTGTAAAAGGAACCTAAAAGATTTATTCTGATGATTTTCATCAGTGGAGAGGGTACAGGTTTGGCATGAAAATGAGCTGTGAGTCCGGAGTGAGAATACGGTTTCGAGAAGGGAAATGCATTATGGATACATCCAATTTTCTAGAAATGGAATTGTAGAAGTCTCTTCGTGGGAAGTACATATGTAAATAACACAAGTAGTAGTGAAGAAAATAAGTACAAAAGAATGTGATAAGGGCGTGGGCAGACAGTGTGATTAATTTGAAACAGTGGTTGACGTGAATACTGTTGGTTAGCTAGGTGTTTTTACGTGTTTTCCAAATATCCAGTGCTTAAGCTGAGCGGACAGTAAGTATCTGAACCAAATTGTTGCAACAAGGACTCTGGCATCTATTCTACCTAGAGTTCCATTACTTTCCCGACATGACGAGAGCACTCCCCAGAATATGAAAGGACAGGATCCGGATTTAGATATGGAGAATTAATAATTGATGGCGCCATAGTCGCACAAAGACACACATGCCCAACATACCAGCAGACACTCTCACAGTATACAGTGCGGTATCTGAAGTAGTAAGGATCTAAGGTGAAGAGGGAGTCAATGTTTTCTCCATGTCAGTTACTTAAGGTCAAATTAATCAAGGAAATTCTTAGCAAGAAAAGACTTGATATTTGGTTTTCCATAGTCGGTGCTGAATCGTCTACTATATATACGTACATATTCTTGTATACATTTCATTAAACAGAGTGCTCAACTTAATATCCAAATGCAGTAACACAGTAACTGTCTCCATTTCCATTTCTTTTTTAAAGAACACTATATCACCAATCAAATCTATTAGTCACATGCCCTGTCAGAATTGGCCTCTCTTAAAGAAAGAGCGTAACCGCTGGGAAATAGTCATTCTTCATAATGACTAATGATAAAGAGACCCACATATAAAATCAATTTGTGCATTTAAAATTGCAATTAAGCTACATTAGAGAGCAGAAAATAGAATGAGCACATGAAAAGGTTAAATATGTGTAGAATGTGGAGCCTCGCCACAGAGCATTCCTGCCTATGACGAATGCCACTCCAAGGCCTCGGGTTTATCCGTCATACACATCATAAATCCAGCGTGTGTGGAGTGGGTGTGATTTAGTTGGCCAGGGTTTACCCAGCTCTGCATATAATATCTTGACTTAAAGATTTTTAAGTAGACCAAAGAAATCCAGAGAGAGAAGCCCCTGTCTCTCATCCTTGTCATCTCAGCCGGGACGAGGTGTGACTGATTGCGCAGACTTGATCGACTACTTTGCATGACGTACAATCAGATAAAATGGCCATCACTTGGGCTCTATCACGCCATAAATCACCACTGAGATATGAATGAATATGTATTCTCTTTCTCCATAAATCATGGTTATCCCTCATCTAAGAGTCAATTATCTAACGTGCAACAAATGGCTCTGCAATAACCTTGAAGATAGGGGATACATGGAGGGAGGCCAGCTTGCAAGTTGTTGAATCTTGTCTTTTTTGTAACCACAACATGCATTATCTAAAAGCTGTTAGAGAATGGATTTATGTAGATTTGAAAACATGTTGGAGTTTCATTTGATATGAACTTTCAGAGGCGGATGATTTACTGACTTCATGTTTGCCTGGCTGAGACGTTTATGCCAGTTTTGATGGGTAAATGGATATTGATGGCACACTTTTTTATTTTGTCAGTTGGTACTCAGTAACGGAACAACATGCTAACATGAAGGCATTCAGTAATCAGAAACCTCCCTTGGACGTTGTACTTCTGATCTGTACTTCAAAGATAAACATATTTTCTGTTGTAAATCAGCCTCGTCTCTCGTTAGAGCATTGCAACAAAAAGAACCAAGACGTTTCGTGGTATGTGTTTGATTTCTATGGCTTGGTGATTCCTATAATTGCAAATATATGAAAGGAGTCACATGAAAGGAGATTTGTTTCATTTGAACTTTAGCATGTATGTCCACTGGCAGTCCCTGGCAATAATTGGGCGCTTTCGGCTAAGGAACTGCACACATGCAGAGACCCACCATACTAAGATATGATATGCAAAAAACAAGAAGTCAACAGAGATAAGTGGAAGATGAGCTTTCCAATCTTTGTGTATTCCTGCTAATTTATTGTGTATTATATAATATGATAATTAAATAAATACATGTTTAAATTAAAGTATTGCTTTGTAGGGTATCTTTCAATAATTGCAGTGCTAGCCTTTAGCAAAAATGGATAAAGAAAGCCAAAGCAGAACAAAAATCTATTAAAATGTTAATAATTAGTCATTCAAATTTATAGGTCCCATGGCAGGAAAATTTCACTTTATGAGTTTTTTTAGATATACATTTATATGAGTTTCCCCAGCCTGCCTAAGGTCTCCCGTGGCTAGAAATGGCAATAGGTGTAAACCGAGCCCTCAGATGGGTCAATCTGGAATCTTGCCCCTTATGAGGTCATAAGAGAATTGGGCCAACTCATGAGAGAGAGACATCGCGGCTTTCAAACGAGCAACGTGGCAGTTTGGCCACACCCACAGCCTCCACCTTGCCCCCCCTCTCTCCTCCTCCAAATCTACAGACTCAGAAATGGCACGTCCTAAGGAAAGCTCATTGTGGGACTGGCTCTAGTGGCTGTAATTCTGCACCAAGGCTACATTTTGGGAAAGAGTCTACCGATATGGTATTAGGGGACCACTATGGTCTACATAAAAGCTTCAAAAGAGCAACATGTCATGGGACCTTAAAACACAAGTAAGGAGAAATGTTGCTAGTCACTCAACAGGGCTATAAAGACAACTAAAAATGTTGGTAGATGATTGATGAGGTTTAGCAATAATGTTGACTTAAGGTCAGTAGAATATCTTGAAGTAACTCAAGATGCTTTTATTCTTCTCTCTGAGACCCCAATGTTTTATCCTTATAGGGTGTAAAATCTATGTGTCCTGCAATAGATATGACTTTTCTTCCTCCCTTTTCTCTCTCATACTCTCACTCTGTCTCTTTGAGCCCATTTCCAAATGTCTCTCTTTTTTCCACTGCTTCTGGTTAATGGATCTGTGCACAGGACATTCTCAGCTCTTTCCAAGACAGACCCTATCTCCAGATAAAATCTTGCTGCCCGTCCCTGGATCCTGACCTCTTCTTTGCCATAAGGGACGTTTATCAGAGATTGTGGCTGATTTGGCAGTGAGGTCACTCTCTCCCTAGTTCTGCCTCTTGTCCATTTTCGCTCCATCCACTGTAAATTGAAAAAAGATTTCTGCAGCCCGGTCATTGAAGTGAATTGCCGTTGGATGTCAGTGACCCTCCAATCAATTTGGCAGCCTTTAATTACTGTTCTCCCAGGTGTTTTGCTGAGCATTGGGGGAATAGCCACGTATGTAAGTATGTAAGGAAATTACACAGAGTCTGATTTGCAGAACAGCAAAAGAGAGTGGGAAGCAGACTGATGTAGTTACAGACGGATGGTGGCCAGCTTGACAGACGACTGGTGGGAAGCAGAAGAGAGAAGTTGTGTAAATGTGTCGTGCATCAGTGAGGTGAGAAATTGCAGGGGCTACAGAGATGGCATGCTCTCACCTTCATCAAGCTCTCCCTCCATCGGTCTTCTTAGCCCTGGCACCAGTGTCACCTGACATGTCCTACCAATGGTGCACTTTATATGCAAATCTGTAGTTGTTATAGCCTTTTCTGTCCTAAACATCTGAATGGACTGGGTCTCTCCAGGGTGAGGTCCATACAGCAAGTGGTTTGTTGAAATAGGTTTTCATATTGGTGGGTTTGTGTAACAGGTAAGTTCAATATGCTACAAAAACTGCAGAAAGTGAAAGGTCAATCGAAAATCTTAGAACAAAACATCACAAATACAACAGCGGGGGGAGGGCATCTGTTGCCAAGAAGACGCTCAAAATATGGAGAAAATACATATCAACTGCATTTTGGTGATTTTATATATTATAACATATACATTTGGCTTTTATGATAATCCAAATAAACCTCCCCCTCTATTTTGCAAGCATTGTCATTAACATAAATAGACTAAAGACCTTTTACTTGTGGTGTTGGCAAAAACAGATTTAACACCTTTTTTGTTTTTAACCAGTGAAACAGCGCCCCAGTCAGATTGTGTGGTGGAATATGGTAATGCACCGCTAGAGGAAATAACGACACTTGTGTACTGAAGACAAATGGGTCTTTTAAGCCAGTTGAGGTTGCCATTCCACAATTAACGTCATTTCAGGCATCTCAGACTAAAATAGACTCGTCATATGTAAATGAAAGTCACCCCAGTCGCACGCCGTAGACCAGTTAAAGTGTAGCCCATAGGAACAACCTAGCTAAGTCACTCAAATTAAATATTTGGGTAGTTAGCTAGTTATATTATTGCTAACGTTAGCTGCCATGATTATTCATGGATTCGGTTAGAAAGTCTAGATAACGTTACACCGGATATGGATCTTTGCCTGTGTAAGGAAAAATGAAGAGGATAACAACGTGGAGAAAAAAGAATTGGATACGTTTCCAAAATATGCTGTCCTGGTGTGGTGGGAGACTTCAATGTCAGAAGAAAAATGATACGACTGTTATTGAACATTTTGCCATCGTGAAGGACAACTTTCTTCAAATACTAGTAAGTGAGGCTAACACACTAGCCCCATCTTTCGTGCTTGCTCTGTAGCTAACTTTCCTTCTGGCAAAACGGCCTGCCCTCCTGGCTGTGCATACAGACAGAAAGACAGACACTGTACTGTTGTTAAAGTAGTTATATTGCTTGTATTAAGTAATGTACGTTGTGGAAACATATTGCTGTCAAGGCTTCTTAAATTTGTATTTTTGTGCCGTAACAATGCACTCAGGGCCTCAGAGCTGCAAACTAATTTAGAACTGTACATGGAGTCAAGAAACCTTGTGCCTTGTGATTGTTGTAGCCTGTGAGTGAGGTCTGAAAGTTGCTTGTTGGAGTTTGGAAATTCAGACTTTGGAAAGTCTGAGTTTGTTTTGTTGAAGTGAATTCATGTTTTTTTTAAAATTTGGTTTAAAATTGCACTTAATACTTGCATTGAAATGCTTTGATGTGAATGTAAAATGTGTTATACTTACTTAATATTAGCTTAATACTTAAACTTTTGTCAGGAAGATGCATAAGAGACCTGTGTAAATCATGTATCCGTATGACATGTTCACTGTTTGTAATCTTAACCAGGGTTAAAAATGAGCAACTACCGCTGCTTCTGAACATGTTTTTGTACAGCTACCTGTGTTGGGCTTACATTTAAACACATGTTTGTCCATATGACAACCTTGTGTGTTGGGCTACTCAGGGTCAAACTTGTGCTTTTTATGTCCAGGTCCCTCATTAGCCCTATTAACAGTATAGGCAACACTATTTGAGAAGACCACAACAGACAGCGACTTAAAGAAAATGTGATTCTAATGGATTACACCATAAGGTTATTTGTTATTTGTTAGGGTTTGCCTTCAATTCAGCTGAACCTTAACTTCAATATACAGCATCCTACCGTTGGTAAAGCTAGACAATCATTCAGCCACTCACTGTTGACACTCTACAGTGTGTCTACAATGGAGCCAAAGCCGAAGATTGCTCTACCTCCCTGACCCTTCTCTCTTTCTTCACTCTCTCTTTCTTCCCAGGAGAAGAACAGATGCTTAGGCAGCACTAAAGCAGCAGCTGATTGTGTTTGTGATGTTTATTACTCCCATAGCTGCTGAAGATTTACAGTAAATATCTCTTTTATTGCTCACGCAGGGCCCTGTATTTGCGCCGCTGAACAAGTTCCCTTACTATATACCTTTGGCCACCCACAGTCGACTCGAGGCCCGTAACCACAGCTTGTTTCCTCTGCCATATGCAGAGCTAGCTTTAAACGAGGCCTCCTGCATGTGTATCATATCGTCAATTGCAGGATCTCACAATGGCTCGTAAAATTGTGTTCATTATAAACGTACCAGCAGTAAATACAGATGCTATTTATTAGTTTGTGTCCCCTGCAAACAAACTTTGAGGTAAAAGTCAGGGTTAAAGTGTTAAATTATGGTATTGTAGTGCTTTGTTGTGACTGTTAAGGATGACGTGAAGAACAAAAGGGAACCTTTTGCAATTCTCGAGTTTATACACTTTTAATAATGGCATGCATTTGTATTCTGGGGAGGAGTGAACTTTAACCACAATTAGCTTTCAGTTGTGGCTTTTGTAAAGTGACACGGAGGTCTGAGCAACATAAGCAAGCAGATGAAAAAGTTATTAGGGCTTGGTTGTATGTATGCATGTGTTTAGGCTATTAGCATATGATCTTATTTGGAATACCATGTGTTTTCTTTTTGAAATACACTATTAGATTGTGGGTGTGTATGAAGTTATCAATCTTATGTCTATGTTTGGACGTCACACAAATAGGTTTTGATTATATAGGCTAGGTCGACCGCTACACAGTGCACCTTAAGAATGAAAGATAATGTGTGATGCCCATGTTTTGTGTCTTGTTGTGCTTTGTCTCTGCAATGTTAATGCACATTTGTCTGCCAGCTTTTGAAATACAGTATCTTATAATGTTATCTGGGGAACTTGAACAATCAAGGATTATGTGGAGAAATTAAAATAGTAATGTTCCTCTTGATATCTGTTCAAGATAGATTAATTTTTTTGTGGATCACCCATGTTTTCATTTCAAGCTTGTGGCCACACTTCCACTTCACCGTTACCTTCTCAGCCAGTCAGTTATCATACCTTGCAGAGCTGGGGGTGTGGGGGTGAGTTCGAGAAGAGGGGTTGTTCACATAAGGGTGAATGATATGGAAACTATCTGTCCTGAGTGGAAGAGGAATGGTAGGATTTGTTGATGGAGAAAAGGATGTAAGGTGATGGAGGGGTGATAGGATGGATGAAGTGATAAAGGAATGCAAGTTGGAAGAAGGGGTATGTGATGAAATGGCGGCCTCCTGGAGTCCAGGTCAACTGCTGAACTCTAAAAGCACCCATTTGATCACGACATGTCAAGGATGTGAGTAGAGCTAGAGCGAGGGAAGGAGAGCTGGGGAGAAAGATGGCACAACAGCCAGAAAAAATGCTCATCGTTTGGCCCCAGATTGAGTGATCCGTTTCAGGAGCGTGTGTGTGTTTGTGTGTGTGTGTGTGTGTGTGTGTGTGTGTGTGTGTGTCTTACCTCCATTTCATGCACTGTCTTGCACCCATCAGTTCTTATGGGTAGGTGGTGTATTGCTTAGCCCGTGGATTTGACGGACGGCACATCAGTGAGCCGCATCGATCTGGGAGGTTTGGTGGGAGGAGAGCAGGGGAGAGGGGAGGGAGGGGGGAGTTGGAGTTTGGTTGTCACAGACAGAGAGATGGAGGGTAGTATCAGGCATGCAATCTCACAGCCAGGGACCCCGGTGTGGAGGGATAGGTCGGGGCCATCCATCTCTCTGCATTACCCTCAGCCGCAAGGGCATTAAGCCAGAGGGATAAGGGTCTGTCTGGGGGTGTTTAGAGCTACGCCTGGTTATCTCTCTGCGGGGACCACAAGGCTAGAAGCCAATGTTGAACCCAGGCAGATGGACACTTTCTCTGCTTTGAAGTCTGTCAAAGTACTAGGGCTGTCAAAATTGACCAAAGTGGCGTTTGAATATTCCTTTAAGACAACACATAGGTTTGACTATATTTCAATATCCATATTTGTGCAAACAATGGATGGGAGACATAAGTTCTTGGATGGGTATTTTGAAAGATCTACAGTGAGGAAAATAAGTATTTGAACACCCTGCTATCTTGCAAGTTCTCCCACTTAGAAATCATGGAGGGGTCTGAAATTTTCAACACAAGTTCTTTACAACACTTTAACAAAACTGCAGAGAGTGTGTGTGTGTGTGTGTGTGTGTTGGCGCTCCGCTCTTTGTCACTATGCAGAGAGGACAGATAAGCTTGCGTTTACGTGCTCCAGGTAACTACGTTTGGCACAGTTTGATTTTACATGAACCAATTCTCAGTAATACCGATGTGATTTGGCCAGTACCGGTAAAAGCGCAGGGTTTCGGTACCCAAACCTAGTAGACATCCCTTCAGAGTATAGTAGGTGAATAGATCAAGTATATGGTTGCAAGGCTTTTACAGGATCTGTGTGCTCTTTTGTCCCCCCTTTTATGCTGAAATAATTCAAGTGTATTTAAGATGATATGTTTTAAAAAGCCTTTCCTAAGAGAATAATGAATCATTGAGCAATGGAGCTGTGGTCGTATGAATGAAAACATGTATTGCCTATTTTATCTAAAACATCTTAGAGAGGAATATGAGTGATGGTGGATTATCCCTCTTTTATATTCATGTTTCAGTGTCCCAGATTCCCTGCAGTCTGATTGCTGCTCTAAAAGACAGTCAAAACAATCTAGTCAAAAGTTAGTTTGGAATAGTGGGAAAAAGATACAGAATAGCGGAGAGAGAGGCTGAAGCTTAACAAATCTACACAGTCTGCAGTGTCACGTTTAATCAAACAGAAGTCTCTTCGCCGTTTCTTCTGAAAGCATTATGCATTCCAGCGATACTTTTTGGATTACTAAACAATCAGATGCTTCAATGTAAGTTCACACAACACTAAAAATAAGCTTAAAATAAATAATAGTTTTATTCAAATCAGTAATACAGGGGTTTTAAGTCATAAATCAAGCTCTCACAAGCAGCTTTGACTTTGAGACTTGTCCACAGGAAACAGACCTGTTACTCAAGAGTCCTTCAAGGACTTGCTGACAACCAAAAAGGAATGATCAATGGAAGTATGGTTAATGGACTAATAGTAGGGACATATTTTCAACCTTCATCCTGTATGTAGCAGAATAGGCATACTGTACTAATATCATCCAAAGGCCATCTGCAGTATATAACAACTGTAGATGTGCAGCTTTTCCCAAAGACAGTGTAGACAAAGAGTAGAGTAAGTGAATTGGACTATGTGGTGTCCCTATCACAAACGAGTCTGAGGCCAGTCTGGTGTGATGAGAGCGAGTTAAAAGCAGTGCTGGTGGGGCCTTGAGGACCATCTAAATGAGACGGGGATGTGAGTGGGATATGCACACTGTTTGTCACTCTGAAAGCCTGTCTGCCGGTCTGGGCTGCGTGGCTGGACACTCCCCTGGCGCCGTGCTGTGGGACTTTTGCGATCAATATTTCATGCTATCAGCAGACACACTTGTACATCATACAGCCAGCCACAACCACATTTACAAATGCTTCTGCATCAAAGTGAAGAAAGATGAGAGCCTTTTTACAGTAAAGTCAACTGTCAACCTCAAAACCCTGTCCTTCTGTCACCGAGGGGTGAAGTTTCACCATTTGTTGGACAGAATCAGTGTGATGACGCGTGTGTTGGTGTTTTCTCATTGACCGTTGCCTTTTCTAACTGTATTTGCACAACACAGGCTTTTATCTCTGCCATTGCCAATCGATCAGCTAATTATCCTCTTTAATACATGGTTGGTTTTGTTACTGCCCTCCATTTGAACCGTTTTAATGCATGGGCTTGGGCGCGCGGCCTTCTCCTCTCGGTCAGTCTCTGACATGAGAAACAAGTAGGCCTACGCCATTTAGAAAAAAACTATCACAAAACAGCAGTGACACAAGGCCAATTCTAAATGAATATAGTGGATGGGCAGGTTTTATATTTTTATATTATAGGCCAGTTTAATGCCGGGTGTCGGTACATGTCCCTTAATGAAAGGATTTTCCTTATTTATTGTGATTCAGGAAGTCTTTGCAATGTGTTTATTGTGCATGTTCCTACCGTGATTACAAAACAATTTATCATTCAGGACTTCTTCAGATGAACACGTAATATTCATATTTACTTTCTAAAAACCACCACTAAATACCCCAGTAAAATATTGCCACAATTAGGCATATTGACCCTAGTGACCCAGTCATATAAGTCACAAGGTTTTGACCTAGTCTCGTCTTGGCAACTATCAAACCAACGGCTAGCATCCATCCAAGTTCAGGAGTTGTGTTGTTGGTAGACCCAGTCAGTTAGGAATTAACTGTAAATGAATTAAACATCAGATACAATGTCGGATCTAATCGATAATTTTTATATGCTATTGTTTTTGGCCTTCTTAAATAAATTCCATCGAAATAAAATGATGATTAAACATTGAATACAATGATGAAATGAGTTTTCTCTTGAGTACTTAATTTGCATTAGTTAACATTACAGAACTAATCTGTAATATTTGAGGTATAGCAATCTATTGCACTTTGTAATCAAACCATATGAATTAAGCCTGCATGTTTAGTGGATAAAGCGTTAGTTATTTCAATATGAACAAAAGTAGCCTATGAATAAAAACATACATACATTTTTTTAAGTTCCAGATTGCTGTTTCTCAGACTCTTAAAAACATCAGCATCCTCCCAATGTCACTGCTTTCTGAGAATGTTGAGACATCCATAATGACCACCAGATGGTGATTCTATGTTAATTGTGATTATCAAAGTTACAATGTGACAGCGACAGCACATGACCCTTTTTATTTTGCTACCAATAAAAAAGGGATAAATTCAGCATTATGTGGGTGGGTTTTTAAGATGTTATGTTACCTTTAGCAACATTTTTTAGCAGATTTCATTTCTTTTAAAGGCCCAGCTGGTAACACATGGGTACAGGAGATCGACTTCCTTTGTGCTGTATATGTCTCTATCATATTTACTATGCAAAGGTTTCACAGAGAGATATTTTCCATATCCATAGTAAAATTATTGGACATGACTGGATGCTGAACTTTCATATTTTCGGCTGTTTTGGCAGCAACGGAGCGTCTCACAGAGCAGTTTCAAAATACTTGTTTTATGGTTCAGTAGGGTGGGAATGTTCTCTGGTCTTACGATCACAAGGATCCGGTCGAAGATTCAGCTTGAATCCATTTCACTATGCATCACCTCCTCAGTATTGTACATTGCTACACATGGTTTTCATCAACAAATTTAAGCAGTCAGATACATTGTGTGTGTGTGTGTGTGTGTGTGTGTGTACACACACACACACACACACACACACACACACACACACACACACACACACACACACACACACACACACACACACACACCCTTTCTTTGTATCAGCTCTTAAAAAAAGATACATCCTGAATGTAGCAAAATCTGAACACAGCAGACAAAAGGAAAAAAAACAACAATTAATATCAGTACGCAATATTTGATTATGATATGTCACTGCATCAATGTAGAATCGTCTTGGTCCACATCGCGATGCAATGATCAATTTCACACCCAATGGTTTCGTCCATCCTACCTATCAGTGGTAAAGAACATCCTGTGTAAAGTATCATCCCAACCAAATGAGGACAAAAGCCTCTTTGACCCCCCCCTCCACACACACACACACACACACACACACACATCCAAATGCACAAGTACTCTCCGCAGTAATTCTCACACACACAAGCTACATGCACATCCCTGTGAGACCAATGAGTGGAACAGCAGCCCATCCATTCCATTTCATGGTTACAAGCATGTATTCATGCTTGTAAGTACTCCATGTGCAATTTTGTATTTTTTGTCTGTGTGCCTGCTGGGTTTATTTACTTACAACACACTGTCTCAGTATGCATATGTACACACAGCTGCCTCTGCAACACAGCTTGGCTCTCTGTGATTTGATTTACTTTCATAGCAACACAAGGGGATAGTGGGGCTGTCAAAAGACCCCAACAAAGCCAGCAGCAGACCTTTTTGGTAGCCGGATGTGGTGTTTGAATCAAGGAGACAGCTACTGCTGAAACCAACATTCACACGTATGTGTGTGTGCATATTAATGCACAAGTTTGCCCCTGTTTGCCCCTCATAGCAACAAGGATCTCTCCCATGTCAATAACAATGATAGCAGCCAAGATTTTTATAGGACTATAATCTCCTGCCAATTTGTTCTTCCTTTGCCACTTAATGCATTTAGCTTGCTTAGTGTGATTCAGAACTAAGAAGCAAAGGGATGAAAAAAACAAGTTGACTTTGATCAGTTGACAGCTTGTAAGTGGAACAAACTGAGTAAGTTAAGAGAAAAGCAGAGATTGGAAGTAACGAAAATACTTAAGTAGATTTTTCTGATATTTTTACTTTCCTACTTATTTTTGTGCTGACTTTCTATTTTTACTCCTTACATGTTAACACAAGTAATGGTACTTTCTACTCCTTACATTTTACAAAATTGGCTCGTTACTTTAGTTTTGTACAAGACGTCCGTCATGTCGGAGAATAGCGTTTACACTCAGCCTCATACTCTGCGAGCGGGTGCGTGCCACACAGAGAAAAGAAGTGAGAGAAAAGAAAAAGGGACTAGCTGTCCGGAGCATAATCTGCTGAGATTGTGTGTGTGCGTCTTTAAGAACTGTAAATCGTATAACTGAGGTAGTCAGTTCATTTAAACCTGTTGTTGTGTTGGTCTATAATTCTGGCACATTTAAAGTTAGTCAGCTAGTGATTTTGTTGTTTGTGTTCTTCACCTGTTAGCTAGGTTGCACGTTGCTTGATTCTAATAAAACATCAACAGAGAGAAGTTGTCTCCATCTGTGTTTTAACAGACACACCTGGGGCAAAGTTGGAAACCAGAATCCGCTTTAAATGCAGTCCTAATCTAGTCCTCACTAACAAGTTTACAATCATTTTACTGGAGTTACCATTATTATTGTTCGCGTCATCAATACCGAATTCAATCTGATTGGATGAGACTCTACTGTATGTTACACTTGACGCACCTGACATATTCGGCGGCCAATCAGTGCAGCTTGATGGCGCTAACGTTAGCACATAGCAGTATGGACGGCGACATGATTGAAAATGAAGTAAACAGAGAACCCAGAGATTCGGCAGACAAGCAGCAAACATTCCCGATTATCCCCAGCCTTATCTGAGAGACATGTTTGAGATAGTAGGCATCGAGAATGACTCCTGGCCGATGTGCTGCGGAACTTCTTAATTATTGTCTGTTCAGTAATTCATGTTTAATCCTTTATTTTCTTTCCTGAAGCCATATTTGAGCACACACATACATGTAGATTCATGTAGATTTAAATGTTAAGGGGAAGATTAAAAAAGAGAAACTGGATCTGTGAATTCTCACAGAATCCCAATTGAACTCTTATCTTGCTACTCAGTCAGAATCCTATTAACCTGGAGTCCCAGTCTCTGTCACAATAATCATATATGTGATGTTTTAGGCCTAATGGCATATACAGAACCTTTTCCATGTCCACTAAAGTTTCTCAGAGTGCACTCTGGTAACATTTGTGTGGTCCAGGTAGCTTTGCATAAAAAATGGTTGTCATTGACAAGGCTACCTTTATAATTTAAGTAAATTTCCAAGCCTGTACTTTGTTACTGTTACTTGAGTAAAGAAGTTAAATCAGTACTTCTACTTTTACCAGAGTATTTTCTAACACAAGTATCTGTACATCCACTCAAGTACGGGAAGTGAGTACTTTTGCCATCTCTGGAGAAAAGAAAGGAAAGAAGGATAAGATGAAAGAAAGTGAAGGAGAGTGTATGGAAGGAGGCAAGAAAATAGACGCTAGAACAAAAAAAAGTTCCCACACAAAGTTCTCTGGTCCATCTCTGGCTCTCTTGACATTGTATTTAATCCTAGTCTAGCATTCCACCCGTTCCTCTCCACTAATGCTTTTATTATATTATCACACCCTTCTCTTTCAAGCGCTTATATGACACACAGACACACACTCGCAACCAGAACCAATGATCCTTCCCTTGGCCTCTGCGAGACCAAAGACCTCTTTGCTCGGAGATAACGAGTTCCCCTGGAAAAGTGAGCGAGACAGGGTAGAAGTGAGATACAGAGAGATGAGGCCACTGATAGGGAGGAAGAGAAATAACACTCAGCAGTGCATGACTCCCCAAGTCTTCCTGTGAGTAATAATGTTGTCCTTAAGGTGGCAAGGGGTATTCTTCCTTTAGTTTGTCTTCCTTCCTTTCTACCCCCTAACCCAAGGATGCACCCTGCTGCCTAGTGCTCAGTAGTGTGCCTGTGTGTGTGTGTGTGTGTGTGTGTGTGTGTGTGTGTGTAAATTATTTCCATCAGTGCATTAGATTGTTTAATGTTGCCAAATGAAGTAGCCAAGTGTACATCATGCATTACGTTTTTACAATTTTTTTTTTTTTCATTACTGTCTGTGACCTCTTTTCTCTCCCATTATACCTACAATTTAGAGCTAAAACCATTAATCAAGTTGTTGATTAAAAGAAAAAGGATTTGGCAGCAATTTTAGTAATGGATTAATCATCTATGTAATTTAAAAAAAAAAGAGTTTTTGCTGAAATGTGATTTTTATTTTTTTTTCTCCAACTTTTATAACTGGGTTTTAAAACACAGGAGAATGGAGAATTGGAGAATATACATCAGCTTGGGCTAACGGTATATAAATGTAGGGTATTTTTCTGTGTTCTGACGCTATAAACACCAAAACAAAATCTAGAAATGATTTTAGTTTTCAATACTCAAAACTATTAGTAGCAGCCTGAGCCGCCAAAACAGAACTTTTTTTAGACATGTTTTCATTAACAAACCTATCTAAGGTAAAATGCTACCTAGGTGATTTCCTGCACATAAATTAGTTTGTGTGTTGTTAGAACATGACCGAGTCTTGCGTGGACAAAGTGGATGAATTATTGCAAGAAAAAAATGGCTTGCTTGTCTCCCGGCTTCTCTTTGGCAAGTTGCTGTCAAGTATGCATCATCATCAAATTTGTTAGTTTTCTCTTTGAAGCATTAAAATGTGGACTATCATCTGAGTTTATGTATATCGGCTTTGTGCTTGGTGAAACTCCGCTGTTCACTAGACATTGGATTTGCAAGACATGGAACAGACCAGTTCTGTGAATGAATACATGTTGATAAATAAATAAAAAACTTTTATCAATATTAATCAACCATAACTGATATATTAAATTGCCAGCCATATACTGTAGCAATGAACCTCTGCTCCACTATGTTGTATTTTTTTCAGCAGTGGACTCAGGCTCATAAAAAGTATGCTTATGCTCTGATAACGTGTTATAAAATCTGAAGAAATCAATAATGTTATCTCCGTGTATATACTGCAAAATCAGTTTGGGTGTCATCCTCATCTCTGATAGCTGGCTGAGCTGCAGCAATTCTCCTGATTGAGGCTCCATGGAGGCACAGAGACGAATATAAAACTTCTCTCTCAATGTGTAGTTATTCTGTCATCAACTGACATCAAAATTCAAGGAAGGACGAAGTGAACTAGTCTTACGGTGATACAGAGAACACTGCATCATCTGTTCATCATATAGACATAAATTAGGAATCTAGTAAAAATAGAAAAATACTTTTCAATGGTCACAAATTCAGATACAAAAAAAAGAACCAGGCAGAGAGGTGCAACAGGCAGATGAAACAGCTGCTCTACGCGCGAGCTACAGCTGGCAGTAACGTTATTACTGTGCAGTGCTCAATTACATATTTTCAAGGAGGATATAAACTACAATTTGTCGGAGGCATGGAGGACAAAAAACTACACCCCCCGGCGCTCGGGATTATTGTTGACAAGATCAACACTGCCGAGCCTCCTACTCAACAACACCAGATAGATCACACACAAAATGGATGAGCTACAAATACACAGAACGGCTGTGAACTGGCTGAACACACTTATCAATAGCAGCTAGCTAGCTCTAGCTGCTAAACAAGCTACCCACAAGCAAGAACAAGACATGGTAGGTGAATTAAAACAATGTCTGACGTGAAAACGCATCTTGATGTTACGTAACGGCCCTGTTCATGTTATAGAGACATATTAATTGCATTGTGCGTCTGTTAAAAAGCACAAAGGCACTCTAAAACTTGCCCTGTTAACTGCCGTTTTAGCTCACTGGAAGCTTGTACATGTAGCTGCAGCGACTCACTGTTGCCTGCACCGATTCAGGTTGTTTTTTTCAGTTGAAACTACTCGCATATTTAGAGCATTCAAGATTAAGATAAAATTGGCAAGAATTCTCCTTTTAAGAACCAATGTGGGAATTCACAGCTTTTAGGTGTTTTAAATTGTAAATGCTCGCACTGTGCTTTAGCACTACATTGCACCACAGCCAGATGATCAGACAAGTTGTAACTTTTGAAATAATTTAAAGAAGAAGGCTGGCGAAGTAGAACCTTGAAATGAGCTTTATTTAAGGTCACTACGTCCTACGCACAATAGGTCTGTCTAGAGTTGGTCCTGAGGCTCAAATAAGCTTAGTTGTAAATCAATATTGCACCAATACTAATCTTCCTCCCTAACCCTTTAGTTACACGTTATATATATATATATATATATATACACACACACACACACACACACACACACACAGTGGTGCTCATAAGTTTACATGCCCATGCTTAAGTTCACTAAAAAGAGTAATAAAAAAAAAGAAATCATGTTTCTTAATGCCTTAATTAAAAAATGAGGTAAAATCCAACCTTTAAGGACACCAATTTTCTTTGTGAATGAATAATGTATTTTGAATAAATAAATGTTCTTCCTTAAAATAGAGGTGGCATAAGGTGGGGGGTATTTTAATTCCAAAGGCCAAGGAAACTTTATCAGGATGCATACTATCCTGATCCATGAAATAACTGGGCTTTAAAAATAAAAATGTGCCTGCCTCTATGACAATTTAACATAGGGGTATGTATACTTATGCCCCCTGTATTTTGAGGAAGAACCTTTTTATTTATCTACAATACATTATTCATTCACAAAGAAAATGAATGTCCTTAAAGGTTGGATGTTTACCTCATTTTATAATGAAGGCATTAAGATAAATTTCCAAAACAGGATTTTTTTATTCCTCTTTTTAGTGAACTATATGGGCATGTAAATTTATGAGCACTATTTTTTTTATATATATATATATATATATATATACTTCCCACCTCCAGTGTTAGTGTTGTTGTTGTTGTTGTTGTTGTTGTTGTTGTCAGAGGGTCAAGCCTTGGGCTGGGCCTTTGAGAACTGACTCAGAATACAGACTCGTTTGCCTTTTTAAGATGTTTTTTTTTATTCTGCTGTAAAATTATCTGCACCTCCTGAGACAGCAAGGGAAATCACATTAGTTTTAAATCTTTCCCACTCCTCAGGTAATAAAAATTACATTGATCAGCCAGATGGTAGCACTAGAAGAAAAGGCGTCTGAAAAACTAGGCAAGGTGACCATTTTTATTGCATTAATACAGCCTAGCATTGACATCACAGATGCCTAGAGGCATGAATCCACCCACCTGCCAATTTATAGTGTCCCTTATTGTGGTCCCGACTTTGAACTTCTTATAGAGCTCAGAGAGACTTCTCAGGCTGAGAAATAAAAATGCCATCAGAACGTCCACACCAAATTTAGAAGAGCTCTCCGATTTAGTTAAACTGATGGGAATTCCCACAGAATGCAATTTTGACAGATTGAAGAACATAGATATAGTTATCTGACAAATTTGTGCAGACATTGTCATGTACGTATGTATGTTGGCATTAGAAAAAGTAACCTTTGGCACTGATAACCATGATTTAAGTATTTAAATTTTATGTGTCTTAATTTGTTTCTATATGTTTAGCATTCAGATGTTTTTCCAGTGACAATCTCCGTTTTCTTCGTCACTCTTTTGTTCAGTGTCAGTTTTCTTTTTCAGTTTTTCTTTTTGTTTCAACTTTCTGTCACTGTTTTGGCGTAAAGGGGAAGGGACGTTACATGTAATCTGGCATGTCAGTTCTCAGGACCCAAAGCCCACTTTGGAGCCTGGCATCACCTGGAACTCCCCAAGAGCAAGTCTCTTTCTCTCTGCTGTGTTTAAAAAAAAAATTGAAACCGGGCTGGTTCAAAACTTACCTGCCGTTATGCTGGTCTGGCAGAAATCTGCTGGAACAAGCGCTTCTGTTTGCTGATGTCTGCTATCCTAGCTAACCTCAAGCTCTATGGTAAAGACAATGGCAGAGAGAACCAAAGAGCAAACTGAAATGCGATAACAACATGGACTTAAATTCACTGTTCAACAGCTTCTATGGGCTTGAAGCGAAGCAGTTTTTTGGCTTTTTAAAGAAGAATCTAGGCCTTATTGGTCTTTTTTATTTATTCTTTATTTTGTGCCATTTTTAGGCCTTTAATTCAACAGGACAGGTGAAGGCATGAAAGGAGAGAGAGAGAGAGGGGGAATGCCATGCAGCAAAGGGTTTGGAGTCGAACCTACGGCCGCTGCTTAAAGGAGTAAACCTCCGTATATGTGTGCCTGCTCTTCCAACTGAGCCAACCCGACCACTATTTATTCTCTTAACATCGTCAGTAACAGAGCTGACACATTATTTCCATTGGGTTGTTAAAGTTTGTGCCCTGTAGACCGACTGCAGCACCACCGGGGAACTCCTTGCTCTGCTGATATTCTTGTGTTTAGCTCACTTGCATCTAAACTAAATTTGGGAATTGTAAGGGAGTGCAGGAAACTGAGAATTTAACCTGCATTTACTGAGCTCTGAGTGGTGTTCATAGTTCTTCACGGTATTTCCTCAAGCAGTCATTCATTTTAATTGGGTAACTGTAGGGTCTTAACGAGCTTACATGTTGTGAATGGCTCTGCTGGCATCTCATTTAAACTGTTCATGTTGCTTTTTTATTCATATTTTAATTCCATAATGTCCTTAATAGGTAAATTAGCCACTTTGTCCTCTCACATTATGGTGTCACCAAAATGCATTTGTTATACACAGCATCACTTCTCACTATTTGTGGACAATGTGTTTTTTTTGTTTTTTGTTTTTTTAAGAAAACCCTTCAGTCTCTTCCTCACCTTCTATCATTATGCCAGGAGTATGGAAGCTTATCAAGCTTTAACATTAACTGGTCGAAGTCTGTACTACTTCATTTAAATGATCCTGTTTGCAATTCAGTCATTCCTGCTAATATCCCCATTGTTAAGCAGTTTAGCATTGAGGTTTGCCCCTGCTGAAACCAGATTGTTGAGCATAGCTATTCTGTTGCTCTGAATGTTTTTAAGGATATGGAAAAATGGATGGGTCTCCCCATGTCTATTCAAGCCCACGTCTCAGTGGTTAAAATGAACTTTTTACCCAGGATCTTTTTTGTGACCTCTGTGCTACTTCTCTCCCTTCCTGCTGATTATTGGCATAAATCACAATCCGTGGTATCTACATTTATCTGGAAAGGGAAGCGGCCTCGACTTAAGATGTCTACTCTACAGAGAAGGAAAGAGGATGTTGGCCTCTCAGTTCCCAACTTTGAACATTATTCTTGGTTTCTTAGTGTTAAGACGCCACCTTACCTGGTTCAACCCAGATATGTCTGTTTGCTGGCGTGCCTTGGAAAATGCTATGCCAGGGCCTTCGTCACACCGTGACGTTCTTTTTGCATACGTTTCTAATAAACAGTGCCATCTACGCTTCGCCCCCATTGACTCACGTCTTATCAGGACTCGGAGATTGGCTGAAACATATAGCTTTTAACTGGCACACTTTTTCTCAATTACTCAACAATACAGCGCTCCGGATTGGCGGGAGGCCGATAACAGCCCCACAGTGGGAACAGAGGGGGAGTTCATTGTCTAAAAGACATTTTTAGTGTCCCCTGGCAGAGGGCTCTGCCCATCCATCCTATCCGGAAGTTATTTGCTATGCAGCCAACAACCTGTGGCATGGTATCAAGGCTTTATCAGTTCTTGGTGATATCTAGTCGGTCTGTCCTTCAATTGAGAAGTTCTGGGTACATGATTGCCCAGGGCTGAGTGTCGATCTAGACTGGCATGATGTATGGGTCTAGCATCACAGAAGTATCACACAGTCCAGACAATCAGCAGATTTGCTACAAATTCATTCATAGGAAATATCTCACTCGCGTGAAAATGCATCACATGAAAATAATGAACAGCCCTTTATGCACATTCTGCCCACTGAAAGCTCAAGGTACATATCTTCACATGATCTGAGATTGCTCTCCTGTTGGTCAGTTCCGGAACAATATTGCATCCAAAATATGTGCCCTGATTAATGATACTGTGCCTGTTACAGTACTGACAATGTTTTGATCATGCATGATCTGTCAGCCATCCAGCGCTCTAAAACTCAAAAACGGAGGAGAGTTTTTGCTGGACTTAGGACGGCCAAGAGAATGATTGCAACCCATTGGTAACCACCTCACGACTTGTCTGTTCGTACTTAGACCCTTTCCTTTCTGGATTTGTATACATGGAGCTCTCCACGGCTCGCATAAATGGAGCCCCAGGAAGGACTTTGGACACTTGGCTCAGCATTGCAGAATCCTTGAAATCCATGCTCTAGACTTGCGCTACGACCTTCTCACTTCTGTCTGTGGGTGTGTTTGGTCCATTTTGTCTTCCTGGTCCGGTCTCCGTGTCAATGCCTCTAATGTGTTTGTCTGTTTCTGTGTGTCTTGATTATGAGATGATCTTGATTATTAAGAGTCACTAGTTTTAAGTGACTCTTTTGTCAGAAATAACATGTCTACATCCAGTTTTTTTTTATTGCATTTTTTTGTTGGCAGATCAGTTTCAACTATGCAGCGGATGAATAAACAAATGATAAAGTACAGTCACAGGTGAAGTGGGGAGGTATGTGATGTAAATTCAGCAAAAGGCACTAATTTGAAGGGTTAAGAAAATCCGATAGGGTGCAGTTTTGCAGGGCTAGTTTTATTCTCACTGGAGACATGTAGAATGCTTCCATAGCAACTACTGCAGTCGGCTGCAGAATACCACCGCTGGTTTCAAAGGTTATGGCCAATGAAAGCATTTGAGATATTTTTAGCTTCAACATTCAGACTTGAAATCACCTCAAAATGGGGTGTAGTTGTAATTTAGTGAACACTTTTGCACTTTGTGAATTACCCAAGAGTAGGCAAAACAGCTTTTTTGTAATGAGGGCTAGTTGTAATTTGGTGACCGGTTTTTGGTCTGTGTGAATCACCCAAGTGACCTGCGAACCGCCCTGCTCTGAGTGTGGTTATTTCAGGATAGTTATATTAAGACATGGGGTTCTCAAGTACATTTGATTCAACAAAATAAACCCCCTATAATCCAGTAAGTTACATGTCCCCACATGTTACCATTTCTTGCCAACCTGCACACATTCTATGTAAATGTCAGATACAGATTGCATTTTTCTACTCATAGTACCAACGTGTCAGCACAACTGGTACTGAAAATTAGGGTAAAAATAATTTCACCTAAAGGCATCGCACAAGTGAAAAAAAGTAAAAAGCAGTCTGAATCGATGGAAGTAAATTGCTAGGATATGTCTGACAAGCTGGATATCTGGCTTTGCCCCTTTTACAGCAAGAACAATCTGAATGCTGAAAATGGCAAGTTTTGATGAAAATGGGAATCGTGCAATAGGGCAGGCCTGCATGGCTTTTTGGGGCAATGATTAAAAGAATTTAGAAGGAATGTTTTCATACATTTACTACCTAAATGGGATGTTTCGGGAGCGATTGTTGGAAACTGCTGTGGATGACTGACACACGCTGCGTGTTATCATGCATCAAGCTAATGAATTGATCACGTAGCGTAGTATTGTGTGTGTGTGAAGTTCATTTAATATTTAATGTGGTGTTTTTTTTTTTTGAGGGGGGATGCATATGATTCAACAAAAAAAGTTCCTTCCAGGCTGGAGCACAATACTAAAGCCCTGACCTCAATGACTCAGCGTTGTTGCCCCAAGGGTCTTTCCCGGCGCTCCATGGATGCTTGCCGTCAAACGTTCCATGTACACGACATCCAAAAAGGAAAGGGTCATTGCATGTATAGATTGTGGTTTCCAACAGGTTACAGTCATTCTTTTTGCAGCTGTAAGTCCAGCAAACGCAGCCGATTTTTGTGTTCTAATAAGTTGAGAGGCTGACAGATCATTCGGTATCAAAACATTGACAGTAGCAGGCACAGAACATTTAATACAGGCAGGAATTTTAATGCAGTATTGTTCCTGAACTGACCAATGGGAGAGCACTCCCAAATCCTGTGAAGCTATGTGCCTTGTGCTTTAATTGGGCAGAAAGTGCATAAAGGGCTGTTCATTATTTTCGTGTGGTGCATTTTCACTGTGGTGAGATATGTCCAAGTTGTAGCGATTATGATTGGGTTAAAGAAATGCAAACAACCCAGAGCGTTTTCTTTCCTCCTATCAGAGAATGTATCTGAGGTGTAGCCAGAGTTTCCTTCACTGCGCTGTGGAAAAAGGTCTGGCAGTGCAATACTAAAATGTATTCCAAATGCTGATGTTTGTCCAAAAACAGCAATCATTCAGTGTAATTCTAACAATGCAATGTTGACTTTAGCATGAATTGAATAGGTAAACAGGGTCATATAGGGGATTTAAAAGTTTAAATCATAATTGTTTGCACATTATACATTGACTCAATAATGATGTTTTTACATCAAAGTCAGTTGGTAGTAGATTTATTTATTGGACCAGGGCAATGCACATTAATCAACATTTCTGTTAGCCAGTCGGCTAATATTGAACTGTTGTCCTATTTACCTAGCATGCATGTCTTTATGGTGGGAGGAACCCGGAGCACCTGGAGGAGACCATGCACATTCTCTGCTGGTCTAACAGTTATTTCAATGTCTTAAACTGTGTTTATAGTAGTGCAAGAGGGAAAAGTAATTTCAATTAGGCGGATAGGCTGTTAGACAGCAGTTTGTACACATCACCACTGTGGGAGATTTAATCTACATTCAATAAAATAGAGGAACATGGGTGAGTTCTTCTTAAAAATGTGACACAACCTAAAGTTTAGTTTTCATTTAGCAGCATGTGGTTCCCTTTGCTTCTAGAACCATTGTGAGTTGTCTAGGTTACATCATTCCATTAGCTAACCTGATTTAAATCAACCAATGGAAGATGTGTTGTGTTTGATTGGGACTTACAGTCAGATTTTAAAGCTTGACAGTGATCGGACTGAAATTTTTCGAATGCCTTGTTAGTTAGAATATGAAGGTAGATTTTTCCCTCAACAAAGAAATGAAAACATGGATTTACAATAGCATTTTTATATTTTCTCAGGGAGAAGGAGCTGTATTTGTATAGGTATTGCACTGAGCCAAGAGAGGAGATCAAAAAATATTTTGCTTTGATGGACTGTTATTGTTTCATTTTTTTTTTTTTCGGAAGTCTTATTTCACTTTTATGCCTTTTTTTTATAGTATGAGGTTATTAAAAAGTGTCTTTCTCTTTTTTGAATTGTGTGTGTGAAAGTGTATCCTATATGAGAATAAGCTTTTTCCCTTCACTTTTAAATGTGTTTTTAATTCTTCTTCTTCCACTGTAGTTATGTCTCATAGCTTCAAACTAAAACTACATTTTTGTGTGTGTGTTCACTTGTGCACACTTGCATGTGCTGCATATTGGTGCATGCCAAATCATTGTTGAACCAGTGTAGCTGTGCTGTACAGACTGTCTGATATGCCAGTCACGGATGAGATACTTAGAGACTTCAAAGTGGCTCTGAGTCAGCCTCAGTCTTTAGGCAGGCAGGTTCAGGTTTACCTGACAAGCCTCTTAAAACATTTAATCCTGTTAATTCACAATGTAAGTCTGTTTGTTGCACAGTTCACATCCACAACTCACAGCCCAGACCCTACTGAGTTTGTTGGAGACAAGGTAAGCTGTCTTCGCCATAAACAGTACCTGTGTATCTGCATGAGTGCGAGTGTGTACTAAAACACAGGGACCTCAAAAATAATTTTTGGACAGGCGTGTTTGTGGATGTGTCTTTGTGGGCTTTTTTAATTAGGCTGCAGAATGAAACCGTGACAGAGGTTAAAGTGTGACCTGTCAGCTCTGTAATGAGTCTTTTAAGCCATGCATGTTTGAAGAATAATTAAAGACAATAGCTAATCATAACTTCTATTTTTGTAGCGTCACATTTATACACACAATTAAATTACCAAAGGGGAAAAGAAAAACTGTCAGTCTGGGGGGGGGGGGGGGGCATGAATTATAAAATAAGTTGTATGTTATTCTAAGGTTGAATCGCACATTCTTTTCTCTACGAAATACCATTGAGGTTGGGGCAAATATAGTAGGAGAATCAACTTTTTATCTGTTCACCTCCCATTCTTGTTACATTGGAACAATTCATGTACTTTATAGCTGTGTGTGTATGTGTATTTCTGTATCACAGATAGATTTGGAAAAACAATTTATAAAAGAAACAAATGCAGGTGCGTGCTTGTGTTTAATATGTGCTTTCCAACATGTTTTCTTTACCCGGTTCCACCCAAGATGCAGCTACCCTCTCTCCACCAAGGGTATTTCTTAACTGTATCACCGCTTCCCCCGCCATGAGTTATGGTGCCCTGTGATTCATTGAGCGATTCTGATGAGGTTATGAGCGAGCCAAGGACAAAGTTATCTCTCCTCTGCCCAACAGAAACACTGAGTTTATTAGCCTTCAAAGCAATGGACCTCTTTTTTTTAATCTAATCCTTCGTTCCTGCACCTCAACTATCCACTTCATATACTACATGCATTGGTTGGCAGAATACATAATGTTGTATTGAGGAGGGGTGGGAATGGAGAGAGGAAAAATCCATTACACTGCTGCCTTGACTCATGGAGCTTATATAGTGTAATTCATCCTGAAGCTTGTTCAACTCGAAATGGCCCTATTTACAGAGTTCCATTACAACAATAAGAGGAAGATGAGAGAGAGAGAGTGGGGGGTTGAGAGAGAGGGACTGTGTGCTAGTGTGTGTGCATGGGTTTTTGCGATTCGTGGGGCACCATGTCCAGGCTGTATAATTGAATGAGTGGAATGGTGTACTCCTCCATCCTCCATTATTCCACCTGATCCTAGGGCAGAGAGGAGGCAACGGAGAAATAATCTTACATGGGAGCTGGAGGCTGATGGATGGATGGATGCAAAATATTGACATGTTTCCAATCTGTCTGAAGATCAGTATCCCAACCCAGCTATACATATGCAGACATGCTTTTGTAGCTGCAAGTCACACACAAACACAAAAGCCCCTACTATAAAAATAGGTAGTTAGCTATTGATTCCAAAGGTTCCAGTAGTTATGCGATGGTGCAGGTCTGCTACGGTCTCACTACCCTGCATGGAGTCTTTCTTATATGGTTCTCCTCATCATCCTTTACCTTGTGGGTCCATCTTAAGCAATTACTTTTAGTTAGCTACTGGTGTGTGTGTGCGCGCGTGTGTGTGTGCGCGCGCGCGCGTGTGTGCGCGCGCACGCGGATATATATTTCTTTTGACAAGCTCTTAGTCTTCCAGAATTCCGGCCTTATAGAACAACTAATAGACATACGTTTCAAAGAGCTTGTTAATAGCCTGCATTTAAAGAGCAGTAAAACATACAAAAAAGCTGTGATCCAAGTTCCAAATTGAATAATTACAAAACTAAAAGTCTAAGTAAATGGACTGCAAATAGACTGTATTTATCCAGCACTTTTCTAGTCTAGGCCTACCCAGGCACCATTTACCCAATTCCCACAAACATTCATGTACTCGGGGCCAAGGCTACCATATAAGGCATAAAGACTAAAAACAGAACTAGACTTTCATTGTCAGCGCTTGTGTGACAATTCTGGCACGACACCAGCCGCTCCCCCCAAGCCTTCTCCTCCTCCCCCACTCCGGGCCCAAAACACGCCTTCAACCAGCAATTCGAGGGACAGAGAGTGAGGGACGTTCAAGTCTGTACACTCCAAGATCAGATCTTGCTCACATTGGGATCCAATCTGCCAAACCACATGCCAAGGTGCCTTGGCTCTCATTTACAGTACAGATCTCAGTAAAATGTGTGTGTGTGTGTGTGTGTGTGTGTGTGTGTGTGTGTGTGTGTGTGTGTGTGTGTGTTTTTGTGTGTGTAAAATCCGGACAATTGATCAAACGTAAGTCTCATTTCATCTTCCGTCACATGTGAGTTCCTCTCCTGAGCTAGAACAAAGCGTGTCTCATAAAGGCCCTGCTACCTTTACAAAATGAAAAGAAAAGGAAAAGCTCCCTCTTGCACCAACTGTCGTTTCGGATGCATCTGAGCCAAAGTCGAACAGTATTTATTTTTTATTTTTTTTGCAGATTTCAAAAAATGACCCGATAATAGTAAAAATGCTAAATATCGTAATTGAAACTTCTTCCATCAAGTTTTAAACTATGGGAATTGAATGGTTTAAAAACAATGTTATTTAGGAATGATGCTGTCATTGCATTGACCCACAGCATAAGGGGACAAGTACACATATAATTAAAGTGTCACAACAATATGCTGACAACCACTGTACCACGTTAGCAGGAAGGCAAGAGAGCATTGTGTATATTGATTCACATACATGCAGACACGCAAGGACAGATATACAGTACCCACCAAACTTACGAGTTGGAACTGACTCATCACTCCTCATCTATTTCATCACAAGGATACATTCAGACTCATCACATTCAAAACACACATACACTGGTTTGCCTCAGGACAAAGACCGTCCTCCACTGTCTGTTTATGAACTCATCTGTTTTCCGCAGACAGGCTGGAGATGAGGACATTTATTGTGTGTTGCGGTATGGCCATGTATTCAACATAATTAATCTATTGTCTAATTTGCCCTTAGCACTCCTGACGCATCTTGTCATCTTGTACAGCCATCTCATAGCATATAATAAAACTGTCCACCGTTCACAGCCATCATCTGCTTCATTTGTAACCTTTGAAGTTCTCAGGTTTTTTTTAGTCATGAGGTTTTTCGCAGCACCTCGACGCTGAGGTGTCCAATGTTGTTTGGTTCAAAATGGACTGAAATTGAGCATTATTAACCAGAATTATGTAGAGGAATCGTATACAGAAATAATTGAACCGCCGGCAGACAAACCTTGCGAACTTGTTTGTGTGCAAGAGCAGACTTATGAGGACGTGCATTTGTGTGTTTTTGTATCAGTGTGTATGGCCTGTGTGACTCCACCCACAGAAACCTTCACTCTTCACCCTGATGGGACCCAGGGATCAATAATGCATCAGCCAACAGATGGGTGACTGTCCCCCCTATCATTTGTTGCCTCTCCTCATCATTTCCCCAGCCAAAGTATTAGAAAACAAAGGAGAAAGAAGGAGACAGAGACACACGGAGACAGGATGACAGAGGAGAGAAATTAAAAGAGGAAGAGGGTGAATGAGTACTCCACAAGTTCTCCAAGGCTACTTCTTCAAAGACTGAAATACAAATGAAAAGTTGTACTTTATGTTTTTTAATCAACTGTATGCACTAGGATTTTTATGTTTCTGACCAATAGCCGGCCCTCATTAACAGATCATTAACTGTTTAATGACAAGCAGGCAACTGAGACCCAGTTCTAGTGTCCAGGAGGCTCTGCCATACTTTCAGTGTTCCACCTCTGCGGACCACTTGCACTGCTTATGCATCCATTATGTTGCGTCTATGCATTGTCGTGGACCCATGCAGCCACTTTCCCAGTAAATTGAACCTGTTGCGCGAACAAGTCCACGGCTGTCCACAGTCACGGACTTTATGTGTACTCAGCAAAATGGGTCGTTCCAAACATTGCTCTGAGGAACAGCGGACTTTGATTTAAAAGTTGATTGGATAGGGAAAAGCATTAAAAGAAACGCAGAACATTTTAATTATTATTAAATATACAGTGAGGAAAATAAGTATTTGAACACCCTGCTATTTTGCAAGTTCTCCCACTTTGAAATCATGGAAGGGTCTGAAATTGTCCTCGCAGGTGCATGTCCACTGTAAGAGACATAATCTAAAAACAAAATCCATAAATCACAATGTATGATTTTTTAACTATTTATTTGTATGATACAGCTGCAAATAAGTAATTGAACACCTGTCTATTAGCGAGAATTCTGACCCTCAAAGACCTGTTAGTCTGCCTTCAAAATGTCCACCTCCACTCCATTTATTATCCCAAATTAGATGTACCTGTTCAAGGCCGTTAGCTGCATAAAGACAGCTCTCCACCCCATACAATCAGTAAGAATCCAACTACTAACATGGCCAAGACCAAAGAGCTGTCCAAAGACACTAGAGACTAAATTGTACACCTCCACAAAAAAAAGGTCTACTGTTGGAGCAATCATTAGAAAATGGAAGAAGTTAAACATGACTGTCAATCTCCCTCGGACTGGGGCTCCATGCAACATCTCACCTCGTTGGGTCTCAATGATCCTAAGAAAGGTGAGAAATCAGCCCAGAACTACTCGGTAGGAGCTGGTCAACGACCTGAAAAGAGCTGGGACCACCGTTTCCATGGTTACTGTTGGTAATACACTAAGACGTCATGGTTTGAAATCATGCATGGCACAGAAGGTTCCCCTGCTTAAACCAGCACATGTCAAGGACCGTCTTAAGTTTGCCAATGACCATTTGGATGATCCAGAGGAGTCATGGGAGAAAGTCATGTGGTCAGATGAGACCAAAATAGAACTTTTTGGTCATAATTCCACTAACCGTGTTTGGAGGAAGAAGAATGATGAGTACCATCCCAAGATCACCATCCCTACTGTGAAGCATGCTTAGCATCATGCTTTGGGTGTGTTTTTCTGCACATGGGACAGGGTGACTGCACTGTATTAAGGAGAGGATGACCAGGGCCATGTATTGCGAGATTTTGGGGAACAACCTCCTCCCCTCAGTTAGAGCATTGAAGATGGGTCGAGGCTGGGTCTTCCAACATGATGCTGAATGACCCGAAGCACACAGTCAAGATAACCGAGTAGTGGCTCTGTCAGAAGCATATCAAGGTTCTGGGGTGGCTAGCCAGTCTCCAGACCTAAACCCAATAGAGAATCTTTGGAGGGAGCTCAAACTCCGTGTTTCTCAGCAACAACTAAGAAACCTGACTGATCTAGAGAAGATCTGTGTGGAGGAGTAGGCCAAAATCCCTTCTGCAGTGTGTACAAACCTAGTGAAAAGCTACAGGAAACGTGCAGTAATCATGTTATGGGGATATTTTCATACTGGGATGTTGGGCTTATTCATCGCATACCAGGGATCATGGATTAGTTTCAATACATCAGAATACTTGAAGAGGTTGAGTTATGCTGAAAAGAAGATGCCCTTGAAATTGGTCTTTAAACAAGACAATGACCCAAAACACACCAGTAAGCTAGCAAAGTCTTGGTTCCAGATGAACAAGATTGATGTTATGGAGCGGCCAGCCCAATCCCCGGACCTCAATCCCATGGACTACTTGTGGGGTGACATCAAAACTGCTGTTGCTGAGGCAAAACCCAGTAAGGCTGAGGAATTGTGGAATGTAGTTCAATCATCCTGGGCTGGAATACATGTTCACAGGTGCCAGGAGTTGGTTCACTCCATGCAACACAGAAATAATGGTTATGCAACTAAATATTAGTGCACCATTGAGACATTTATCAGTTTATACAGTTAATGTTTGAGTTTCTAAAGAAAAAGGCAAATACTGCTATTAAACAGCCTAATATTCATTTTTTTCACTTTCTGGAAAGGTATGAAATAAACATGATAAATTTTGGTCATGTTCTGATTTGGAAGGGAATGTGTAGTGTTCCCAATGCATTGATATAATAGAATAAAAAGCTATTCTAAGGATTTTGAGCATTTACACTTTTTTAAACACTATTATTCTGAACACAACTGTAGCTTTCCATTGTGATCGCCGTCCAGCAGAGCCACAAACTTAGCAGAAAAAAGAAAACGCACCTTATTAGCAGTTAAAAAATACATTGTATAGCGTATTTTTTCTTTTCCCATACAACATCAAATTATATTATGTTTAACTAATAGTATTGATCACTCTATTCGGTTAATGGTTAAATGGTTTATTAGTAATATCCCCGGTATGCCCATTAGTATTTGTGGTGGAAGAATTGAATGATTCACTACACAGTGTGGGTAATTGCTTTCCTCTTGACTATATTACCGAGAATTACGCCAGTAGAGCCATAGCTGTTTTGTTTTATTGATGTTCAAAAGATAGTCATGGTGAGTATAAAGATAAAATGACAGCTTTACAAGGACAGCTCAAACTTGCAATACAAGTTAAGAGGAAATTCACTAAGCTATAAATCTGGAAACATTTTAGAATTATCCAACACTGCCCGGTGTGGAAAATGGCTTTGCTGTGTAGAGCAGGTCTCTTGAGGAGGGTAAAGTCTACCCAGTACATCAATGTTTTTTATACTTTCACCAATCCATGTCAACCACTAGCCATCCCTCAGGAAATCATGGTGCATCTTCAAACGTCCCAGTTAGTCTAGCTGCAGTATCTTCAGCCCTTTGCACATAGGCTGAGAATGAAGGAATATGAAGGTAGGCATCAAGCTAAGGACTGTTTCAGCCCCATCCGACTCCCAATCTCATCACTGGGTCTTATTTATTTGCTCTCCAACATTACTGCATTCCTCATATTGTGGGATTTTAGTATAGAACCTCCACAAAGTTTTGGGTTTTGTGGGTGACTCGTTGAACTCGTTTTCGTCCCCAATACGTTCAAGCTCAAAAAGTGCTGGATCCTAGATTTCCCATTGTGCAAGTCAACATCTTTTGTCTACCCTCCCCTGCCTGGTAAATGCCCATATTGTTCATAAACCATGCCCCATTTTGTAACTCAGGCTTTCTATGGCTTGTCTGCAAGCCAAGAAATTTTTGACATCTGAACCACAAAAGATTTTTCTGACTTTTATCTTCACGGACTGGCTGTCACGCCTACGGAGAGATTGACCCACAATGCACCACTCAAGCAGTTGAGTTCAATGGTTTTATTAGCAGAGCTAATAAACGCAAGCAATAGTGTCCAATGATCTTCAGGCAAAGGGAAATCCAGGATAAAAGGCAATGGTCAAAACCCAAGGGAAACAACAGGAACTCAAGGTAACAGGACACAGGGAAACCCGCTTGAAGGCTTAACACAAGGAAGCAGACAGTCTCACACAGGGGTAAGGGGAAGACTGAACTTAAGTACACAAGGCAGGGGAGACAACACAGTAGGAGGGGTAGCGGTAATCACACAGGTGGGGAAATCTACAACAGGAAGTAAAACAAGACAACACAAGGGAGAACTTTCAAAATAAAACAGAAACAAAAAACATGAAACGTGACACTGAGTAGTACTTAGGCCCCCAGGAATTGTGTTTGAGTAAGGTTTTGAATGCAGGACATTTACTTATGGTGTGGTATTAGTACTTTAACTTGTGTAACTGCCTGAATACTTCTGAATACTTCTTCCACCACTGGCACTAAAGAGCCATTATCTTTAGGATTCCTAAAATGTACTTCATGTTGTTGATACATTGTTTAGATGTTTTCCTAATGTAATCGATGGTATAGCTCAATAATATTTTTCTCTACTCTTTTCTAGTTGCATTTTAATATTTTGTGGCCTTTTTGGGACTTTGGTGTGCCGCTGTTCAAATTTTCTATAAAGATGACATATTCTTCAGCATGATGTTTAGCAATGTCCATAATGGACATGTGCCTATGGTGAAATCATGCAGGGTTTTTCTCCAATTTTCAAAAAGTAGCATTTTTAGAAACAAAGACTTTGAATTACTAGCAATTAAGAGTCCGACATCATGTACCCACAATTAGTCAGGCCTGTTTAATAGAGGTTATTTCTAATGAAATTGACTGGCTCCACGTTTTGAAATGGAGTTCCACCCCTGGCAGCAGGACCTCTGGCTTCAATTACCTTCCCGATAAACCAAGTGTAAATGGCTATGCAAGATTAGACATTATTTGAATAAATGTAAATTGAGCCTGCTTTTGTCATACTTGGAATAAGAGTTAAATATGGAGGTGCTATGGCAAGAGGCAAGGTTTTTCTCCGTTTTGCAAGAGCAAATAAGTCCACTTGTATTACTGGAAGTAATATTTAACTGGGTGTGGCAGTAAGCCTGATCTCAACTCACCCACTGCAATCACTTCCCCAGCGGGAGTACATATGCCATGCTGCCCATAGGGTTTTGTAACCTCTAACATCTATTTCCATTGACATGCCAGTGACGCATGTCTATCATCCATGAGTGGGTCGGAATAATTATGTCTCATGTCGCGCTCCCTGTAGTTTCCCTACCTCGTCCATTTCACTATGTGGGAGTCAGATAGACTTATACTCTTACTGGTTTCACTCTCCATCTTCCTTTTCTGTTGCTCTCTCTTAAATTGTACTCTTAAGACTTAAGGTTGTGAACTTTAACCTTTTTCTTGATCATTTATTTGCCTCTATTTTTTCACCTTCATCTGCCACTGGCTACTGGCCTACTTTGGGCGGAAAACAGAATATTTTATTTATCATTACAATAATATACTTGCATGCACAGCACACTCACAGATGGACGTGGGTGACCACATTCTTTTGGCAGGTTAATTACACGTGGCATTGTATCAGTATTTTCACGTGCTTTAAACATTGTGCCTAATTGACCCCAATGCTAGTTAATTTTAATTTTTGCATGTCTTTGCTAGAGGCCACATTGGTCACATTACACACAATGGGACATGGCCTGACATGGTGTATGGGTCTCTGTGTGTGTAGGAGAACATGCATGGGGCAGCCACATTAAATTACTGCCCCACTCACAAAGTCATGCTGCGACATGAAGAAACACAATAACACACTTGTTATCATTCCCACAGCCTATGCCAAATGTTAACATGAGTAAAACACCAAGAAACACACAGCAGAGGTTTCTGGTAATGCTGCATGAACCCAATTAGATGGCAGTCGGACTGCTGTTTTTGAAACTGACAGAGTGATGGTGTATTGACATGTAAGATAAGTAGAAAGAGTGTTCTAGGTGAAAAAGAGTGGGAAATGGACATAAAGACAAGAATGTGGAAATGACACATAATGCAACAGAACCGCTAAATGAAAGTGGATGGAAGGCAAGCGAAAGACAAGTGCTTGGATTAGAATTCAGCTGTTTATCATATAAATGAAGGGTCGTATTCAACTGAGCCATGGGGATAACAATCAATCCTTTGGCATGCAGATCTGTCTCCATTTCCTCGCCAATGCCAGCCATCCACATAATTTCACTGTGTGTCACAAGCAAGTCTGCCCGCATCTTCTCGCTCACCCAATGTCCCTTGATTCATTTCATCACCCCTGTGACCTCTGAGGTATTTTCCTTGCAACAATGCCCGCTCCTGAAAACACACTTTCATTTAATTTAGATATTTTACTATTTAGGAGCCAGTACAGGCAGTATTTCCATCAGAGACACACAAATGCCAGTCTCCATTTATAGCTGGTGGTGGGTGGGGACCAAGCACATTGACAACATTGTCAGTGCCAAAACTATTTCTTGAACACGGGGGGGGGGGGGGGCTTTTATTAAAGCGCCATCATGCCAAATGTTAACATCCTAAATTCACAACACGTTGCTGTCCAGGAACTCTATGCTATGTTTTGGGCGATGAAGGATCTCATTGGTGAAATATATAATACAGACACAGCTGCAACCATGATGGCTGTGCACATCCTAATCATCAGTCTATTACCCCCTATTTATCTGGGTCTGGGCTGCACAAGAAGCACACTGAGCAAAAATCCCACATGTCCTTCACCAAAGCCCCATCCTCCACTGCTTCATGTGAGATCCCAGGGCATTTTCAGGCTAGTTAGGGTATTTATTCCCTCTAGTGCCCCTGGGTCTGGTGTGACGTGCTTGGAATATGCTTACAGAAAAGGGGCTGAAACAGGTATGATCGGACCACCTTTACCAGGGGTGAGAATCTCTTTGATTCAAACACATTATGGATGCATGTCGATGCAACAATATTTTTTCCCCACCCCTAACCTTTACCACCTCCTTCCAGATACCCAAGCTGCTGACCCTGTCCCTTTTTAAAAGAACAAAAAAAAACAACTAGATTGTTATGGAAGCTCTAAATTGAACGTGTGTAAATTAGTTTTCAAAAAAGAGAGACCCAGTCAGAAGGAGAACTTAGTCACACCTAATTCGAATCGATCTGAGGGTGAAGACCTACTCCAAAAATGTGGTCGCCCTGCACAGACCCTACAGAGAGAGAGAATGCCAACACCTGTAGCAGCATGATGTGCTTATAATTAAAAAAAGGCTGTGGTCGAAAATGAGTACAAATGTATAAAAAAGTTCCTCTATGATTTCGCCATCGCACCAATTTAACCAATCACCGTGACTTTGGTGCAACTCGCAATTTTGAATAGTGTCGACAGAGCACATTGATTACCACCTAAGTCTCTGTAACAGTACGCCACCAATCACAAGTATTCTCTGACTATGCTGAATTTGCTTTATTATGCTGGGCCCAGACCAGGACTGTTTGAGGTATCAGCTGACCGACAGACAGACAGACAGATCAATATCTATCTGCCATTTCATTCGTTGGCAGGCCGAAACGAAGGTTGGTGGAACAACAAGTTTCATTGCTTGGAGTGAGAACAACTGGCTTCCAGTATCTCTCAACATGACTTGCATCTTCAAATATCCCTAAAAGAATAAAGTTCCCTGTTCCTCTGATATTCCTGCTTGGGGGAACAACTCCTGAACTGAAAGAACATACCCTCCATTTTGCATTTCTGTTCTATTCCAATCATTTGCATCACACCTCATCCTCCCTGTTCCATCCTGCTCACGTCTTTAGTCTTTTGTCTGCCTGAACTGCTCCAACTAACCTTTTATCCACACCTCACTCTGTGACTTTAGAGGCTTAACAATTAAAAAAAAATCATCCGAAAAGTGCCACAAAGGGGATATTATTGAAGATGAATGAAAGCGGGATGCTTTAGGAGTTTGCTTTAAACTTCACTACGGGAGTGATAGAGGGATTAATAACAATGATGCAAGCCAGGGAAGCCTGTCCATTGTAATATGTGACATCTACAGTATTTGATATGGGTGAGATTTTATTAATCCTGCTCTTTAGCATAACTCCCAGGTATTGCAAAGCAAGCGTTTTAAATCGAAACAGGAATGTCAGCTTTGCAGCAATACTGCTTGCTGTGATTGATTGGTGCTGTACATACATACACTCATAAATGTGTATACTCAGACAAACGCCGTCTCTAACCTCCAACACTACTCCGCCCACTAACTGTTCCTTTCAGATACATCAACTCTCAACTCCAAAATAAGTTATTTTTTGTGACTTCTGTCTGCTGAACACAAAGTGAAGTGATTACATGGAGACCTCCCACTGCTCTCAGCAAACTGCTGTTTCTGTAACTTACACTGGCATGATGGATTGGCACCAGCTCTGCTTGGGTATAGTTGCCCCCCTGTGCTGTCATTAGCATACAGGCCATGTCTCACTGACTGCCAACCTTTAGGCAGTGATTCCATCTTGTCGTGATACGCAGTGAGGGAGTGCTGTAAAACTGCCATGCTGCTAGGCTCTGCCAGCTACAAACTTACAGGAAGGCTGTGAAAGGGGGGGGGGAAGGAGAACAGGAAAACAAATTACAACCTGACTGGCAGATCATCAAGAAAGAAAGGGGACTGTACTCACAGAGGAGCTACTTCACCTTATTTTCCTCTTTTGGTGTTGTTGTTTGGAGTTATTGATGTAATTGACCAGCCTAAGGACAAGGGGAAAATCTATAGTGGAAGAAGATTTTATTTTTCTCCAAAATGGAGGCATCAGTGATGGGAGCCAAGTTCCACTCATGTGTTGTAGGTCATCCTATTGATTGTAAGTTAACGGTAATTGAACGAGACTGCGCTCCGTTGTTAAGAAGAGCCCTGGCCCCTAGGTCTTTGGCTCGCTTGTCCCGCCGGTATTTCTGCCCGGCTGGTTTATGGCCATCAGGGCTACGGAAATCAGAACTTGTTTCCATCCAATGTTGGTCCTAATCAACTTTCTCTCTTGCTCTCAGCTTATTTCTCTTTTAACCTTGTCAGTACCTCCAGGATTTCGCGGACTTTATTTTAGATTGTTGTGGACCAAAATGTTTTTTTTTGTTAAAACTTGCGAAAAACATTTAGTATGGTTTTTGTATGTTTGTTGCAATGAAGACCTGGAGACCGAAAAGTTGGAAAAAAGTTGAATTTTTTTGTATATTTCTTTACAAATTAAAAGGAAACTTGTTTTGGAGAGAATAAACTACTATAAGCTGTTTTTTCCAAAAACTTTATCAAAAGACTCAGGATGCTGCAAATGTTGGTATAATATTAAAATTGCTGGTGGATTTCGAACAAAAAATGTATTGTTAATTAAATTTATTTATTGAATGCATCAAATTTGAAGTGTCAGTGGTTGACTGTTCTTTACATTGTTAGTTAATTTCTTATCTTGGGCTGGGACACACATTCATATAGTTTGATAATGTACTTATTGGACTTTACCTCATCAATGCACTTGCAGAGCTGTTCTCAATTTAGGTCATCACGTACATCTCATTTCTGTTTTTTTTCCTGCATCCACCGTGTGTGTTTGTGTGTGTGTGCACGCGTAAGTCGCAGGGAGAGCCGACAAGATTGAAGCATGGTAAAAATTGTGTAAAAATCCAAAAATATCTACAGGTTGGCAGGACGGTCTGAAATGTTTTGCACAGCCTTTTGCTTTATTTTTTGTTGGTAAATGTGAGATTTTTGAGTCACACACATCTTGTTAAACAAAGGAAATGAATATGTAAACGTCTGTGTGATGTCAACCTTTCCTCACCCCCACTTGGTCATTAGCTCTCAGAGTCACATACTGGTACAGAGTCTGGCACAAGGAACGGCTGGGATTGGTTCAAGTCGTGGGAATCTCTGGTTATTAGTCGAATTTTGGAAAAAGTTGCTGTGATTGGTCAAAATTGCAAGTTGCACCAAAGTCACGGTAAATTTGTGCGATTGCGACATCGTAGAATCCTGGAGGGACTACGTTGTGTCTAGTGCTGCACGATATGAAGAAAATATCTAATTGCGATTGATTATTTTTGTATCATTATTCTCGATTTCATTAAATTAATAACATTGAAAGAACTTGAAATGATTATAGTGTGATTATTGTGAGGATCTGCACCAGACAAAGATTGTTTCATTTCTTTAGTCTGTAGAATATGACTTGTAGGCCGGGACGTCTCTGCAGCAGCACAGTACTTTGTTCAGAATGGGTTGACACATATTTAGCCATTAACAAATGTTGTGCCCCATGCTATTTGGATATTGCATAAGTCCATATTGCAATTTTTTTATACAATTGCGATAAATTGTGCAGCCCTACTTGTGTCCTCATTTTCTTTTTTTCAAGAAGCAGACAGTATTTAGCAAACTGATCACCAGTTAAGCCCTATTTGAAGTCTTTAACCCTGCCTGGGGGCAAGCTGTGTTACCTTCATAAAAACAAGTTTCCTAGCCTTGATCATTAAGAACACTTTCAACCTGCAATGCTTCACCTCCCCTAATTATGTGACCACCTGTTGTAAAAAGGAAAAAATATTCAGAGGGCTCGGGCAGCCTCTGAAATTTCCACAAGAAATATTTTATCTCATCATTTGCATACTCATGCATCTGTAGAATACCATAACCCTCAAAAGACAACGAGCAAATGCAAAACAAAAATCCGCAATCTTCCATCTTCTTAATTATTTACCATTAATAATAAACAAGTGTGGCAGACAACGCTCATTTTCTCGGTTTAGCTTGATATTTTTCTTCTTTCCTCTACAGTCTCCACTTTTAACTTAGTAGACAGAATTAGGACTTCAGACTCTTGCATTTTCACAGTTAGAATCAGTCATCTAAAGACTGTGAATTCAACTGGTTTTATGCAAACTTCCAATTTGCGCATTAAAACACCTAAAAACATGGAAAAAGATGAAAAAACAAACAAACACGTGAAATACTCTTAAATGTTTTATATATGGCTAAGATGGAAAGTCTCGTGTAGGGAATAAGTCTTGGCAAATAAATCCTCATGTACATAAAGCATGTGACATAAAGGTTCAGTTAGAACTGGGCAATATATCAATATTATATCAATATCAACATATGAGATTGTATCGTCTTAGATTTCAGAAATCATAATATTGTAATATGACATAAGTGGTGTCTTCCGGGTTTTAATGGCTGAATTACAGTACAGTGATGCAATTTTCGGCTCTTACCAGACTGTTGTAACTGTTCTATTATTTGCTTTTACACACTTAGTCATTATGTCCACATTACTGCTGATTACTTATCAAAAATCTCATTGTGTAAATGATTTGTGAAAGCACTAATAGTTAACACTACAACATCGTTGTGGTATCAATACCAAGGTATTTGGTTAAACATATTGGGATATTAGAGTTTTCCCCATATTGCCCAGCCCTAGGTTCAGGGAAGCTTCCGCTCCACTGAAGAGACAAAAAAGACAACCAGTTTTCCCCTGTTTGAGGTTTGACTGCGGCTCTTTTAATCATTTCATCTGTCAAATCCGTGCTACCAGCCGTCGTTCTCGATGAACCAACTCCTAATATTTGCATGACCTTCAGTTGATGAAATTACGTATTCATTAGCATTTTATTTCGACGATTTTTCTTGACATTTTGCACTTAAAAAATTGCACTACATTTGGATAGAAACCTGGCTAATGTGCGATGCTCACTCAACAATGGGCCTATTTCCACCCGGTATTAAAATGTGAACAGAGTGATCCGATCACAAGTGTAACGATTATTTTTGACTAATCTTAACAATTGAATTTTTTTTTGATAAGTCAATTTAATCTTACAATTACTTGGCTATGACATGGATTTATTTTGCATCAGTCTGGGCCAAGGACTGAATTGAAACGCAGGGCTCCAGCCTACATTAATGGCCTGAAGTTATAGTTGTGCGTTGGTTTGTGCGTCGATCTCTTTGGAGAACAGCAGGGACGGCACGTGAGTGTGCATGGGTAGTGTGTGGTAGAGCGAGTGAGAGAGCTTTAGAGCGAGTACCAAATCTAGACAGTTCCTCCAGGATTTTGCAACCTTTTTTGGAAGATTGTTGCGGTCCAAAATGCGTCATATTGCAGGAGTTTTTGTTAATAATTGCGATTAAAAGTTGCAATGTCTTTTGAATGTGTGTTGCAATGAAGTTGCGGAAGACAAAGAAAGTTGCGAAAGTTTTTTTTGTATAGTTCTTTAAAAATATAAAGGAAACTTGTTAAATGACTCTGGGCTGAGTTCTCAGGATGCTGCATATGATGGTATAATATGAACATGGCTGGTGGATTTAAGACAAATATAATAATTTGAATGAATCAAGGCTTGGTGAGAGAAACAAAGTGTCTCCTCTGTTCTGTCTGACGACTGCCAGAAACCTGTAGCAGGAAAAGTTAACTGTCTCCTTTTTCACGGGGAAGACACTTTGTTTCTCCCACTATGTCCCCGGATTTGGCACTCGCTCCAAAGATAACTTGGCTGGACGGATAAAAATGAATGGGTATTAATATGTTAGTTAGACATGATGTTTTAATATTAATCATACATGTGGAAGGCACGGTGAATCCTTAGTCGTAACTGTAGGGCTGCCATGGAGGCTGCTTTACCTATAATAATCTCCAAATTGGTTTTACAAGTAGGCCATTTTATTTATGCTACAATATGCTGGATTCATATTATTGTATATTCAGACATTTACATTTTTGAAAAAATTAACTTTTAAAAAGTGTTTTTGAACATAATTTGGCAGCCCCACTGCTGCCCTAACTGGGGACCTGAGACCTGAATGTCTCTGGTCTAAACCTTTCCTTCAACTAGCTCTGGGCTTGATCAAAATGTGCTTTGACTTGAGCCACACTTTGATCAAACACATCTGCCACCGTGCCAAATTACAAAATCTAATATGATTTTGTGATGGCTTTCTTTAAGTAATTAATAAAAAGGCGGCTTCATTGGGTCCCAATCGCTCTGTCAAAAGTAATTCCTGCACTCACTCCATCCCTGAATTTAGAAATGGATGACTCACCAACTTCTTTAGGCCAACTAAAATCTGTTCACGTCTGTGTGTACACACACACACACACACACACACACACACACACACACACACACACACACACACACACGGACGATTTCTATCCGTTCACTGTGTCCCTGTATGCATTCTGATCAGAGTAGCACAGACTGGATTTTCCAGTCTCCCTTTCAATATTGCAACAAGTTCTGTTAAGCCTCCTCACTACATTTATGGAGCACTTAGAGAAATAATCTGCTCTGGAATTGCAGCATGCGTGGAGAAAACGGAAAAATAATGCCTCTTGCCCTCATTATTTTCTGTTGACATGGTTTTCTCTGTTATTGCTTGGTTGCCAGCTCTCTTTCCTTGAGTATCTCTTGGAGGTGCTAGGGCTCGACATTAAGGCTTTTTCCGTTTGCTGGGACAAGTGGATTCTCTTGTAGGCCAAGTGGAAGAGAAATTTACTTAGCCTCACTGGACAAGTTAAAACTTAACAACTTAAATTGTCATGTTACTTTACGTTATGTGACAATTTTTATTTTATCTATTTGAAACGAATACATTTTTTTTCCCCCACAATCCGTCAAACCAGCATCCGTCTCAAAATGCTTTGATTGGCCAATCAGGAGTCGGTCAGACCAGCAGTTTAAACACAGATTTCACTGTAAAGTAGCTACACCTTTTAAAGCATCCCTTGGTAAATCAGCCTCTTTCAAACCAGCTTTCAACAATTTGTTCAAAATTCTGCTTTAGCAAAACACAAAAAAATTGTAAAATGATAAATCTTTATCCAGACAATTAGGGCTGGGCGATATAGAGAAAATCAAATATCACAATATTCTTGACCTAATACCTCGATATTGAAACCGCGCCAATATTGTACTGTTGACTATTGGGGTTTCTACAAAATATTTACACAACTTGATTTAAGCTAAATAATCATCAGTAATGTGGATAGATTGAATGAATGGGTAAAGGCAAATTCTAGAATAGTTAACACTAAAACAGTCTGGTAAGTTCAGAAAAGGACATCACTTTACTGTAATGCAGCCTTTACAACCAGGAAAAGACACCACTTATGTCATATCACAAGACAATATGCAGTCTCATCAAGATATAGTGACTGTTATGTATGGACAAGTGAAACCTAAATGTACTGGTATAAAAGTCAAGTGCCTCAAAAAGTCAATGTCGAGCCCTGGGGTGTTGATTTTCTTCACCTTTGTCATTATATCAGCTAAGCCATGCACTACTTTTGTGATATAGAATTATAGGAAATCAGAAGAAGAGTTATTTATGGATTTTGTTGCAAGTTTAAGGGCATTTATTTGAATGTTTACTTTACAAGCATGCCTCAAATGACGTGACAGAGACAGGATAAAAGTGTGTGTTAGGGTCGGGTCATATTTGCAAGTGAAAAAGATTAGCTGCAGTGTTTCCCACACATACTCATTTGTGGCGGTGCGCCATGCAATCAACACAACGTCTGTCTCCATAAAAACAAGCGAAGACGGTTGGCAAAATTCACAAGTTCACGAAAGGTTAGTATCTTGTCTATCTATTTGTTCAATGTTGAGGATGAGGACCAGCCTGAACCGGAGGTATCAGTCTGAGACAGAGCTGAACAGTCCGACCAGTGTAATCAGTAGTTATTAATTTATTTGTTTACAAGTTTAAGGCTTCAACCAGTGCTGCTCAAGCAGAATAACAGGTTTAGGGAGAGAAAGAGAGAGATGGGTTAGGCATTGAAGAAAGAGTAGCATAAGAGGACAGCATCCAACTGTGTGTCCTCCTCAGTTTTTGATACTTGATTGTTACAGAAGTAAGTATTATAAAAGGATCATAGGATATGAAGTAATTGGCCAACCTTTGTCTTACATAACCAAAATTTGGTGTGTCTTTCAGGCCAATTCTAAACAATCTTTGAGCAGTCCAATAGAAGCAATGCATAATCTTCCACTGAATTAGGCACACCCTACAGATTCTGTCCCTCTCCTCATCATCCAGTGTAATCCTAATCATTTTTTTCTGTTGGCCTGTGAGTAGAGAGATTTGGCCTCTGGTAAGATGGAGGGAAGTTTGACATAGTTAATTTGCACATTCTTCCAATATTATGATACAAAGTTGAATAAAAATTGGCAAAGTTTCCCTTTTAATACAGGTGCTTTCAGCCATGAAGCAATGCCCCATTCAGGTGTGACCCCCACTCACACCCGTGCTCTATTGCAGTTTTGCTGGGATTGAGAGTTCTAGCAGAATTTATTGGGGTAGTCTTTTGCTTTCAGAACAGCCTTAATTATTCTGCCATGGACAAGGTATGTTTGCTCACCGAACGGCTGCTTACAGGATATTTTCTCTTTTTCTTGTTCTCTGTAAACCCGAGAGATGATTGTGCGTAAAAATCCCAGTAGATCTGCAGTTTCGTTAATACCATCAAATATGCAGACGTTCTTCTTTTTTATAACAAACTGATACGGAAATGCTGTATTGATGCAGGGTTTCCACCAGTATATTGCAAGTCCGCTGGGACTCTCTGCCGGTTCTATGGATCAGGGAATTCTTTTAAATTAATCTTCAAGATTTAATGTGTTACTCCTTGAATTTCTGAAACTTAGAGTGAGTGGGACGATGAGTATGACGTTAGCAGAAACTATGAAAGTAACGGTGCACTTTCTGTGTACAGTTTGGGCATTTTGTCAATGAATAAATGCTGCAACTCAAGACCCAAGCTAAGCTCCGTGTTTTGCTTGCCACCTGCTAATTAAAGTGAAGGGGTTTAACCCCAAAGTATGTATCATCTTCAGGCTCAGGCACACTAACTCAACCCTCATGTTGTCCTCGGGTCAAATTTGACCCGTTTTCAGTTTTTTTATCACAAAAAATGGGTCTTCGAAATGTGCCCTGAAAATGTTAATTTTAACATTAAAAAATATTTAAAAAAGCACCCCCCCAACATTGAAAAAGTGTCAAAAATGTCTGGAAAAAGCAATAATAGTGAAGAAAACCTTTTTTTTTTTCTTCTACATGGTTGACCGGGAGACAACACAAGGGTTAAGGTGGACTTACTTTTATGGCGGACCAGCTGTGTGACAAGCTGCTTTTCCAAGTTGTTTTTGTTTTTTTTAACACAAATATCCGATGCAGTTTCCCCCGGTAAAATGTCAGAAAAGCACCGAATATAAATTCCGCCCAAGTCCATCTCATACCTGCCCATCTGGCTCCAGCAACAATGCCACTTTCAAAGTCACTCCCCCTTCCTTCCCCATTCCGGCCCTCGGTTTGAACTTCAGCAGATCGTCCTGACCATGTCTACATGTTAAATGCACTGAGTTGCTGCCATGTGATTGGCTGATTAGATATGTATGTTGACGAGCAGTGCTGTGTGTATTTTATTGTAGTAAAGCCAGCCTAGTATTAGTTAAGCTTTGTTTATTTGTGTAAGTTTTCAGGTTAGAATGATTGGAGTAGACATTTTAAACACCTCATATAGTTTTTTATTCTTACTTTGGTGAATAGGCAGTGCCTCACCGCGGTATGGCATACGGCCTGGTGATGTAGAGAAAAGCAAATATCACGATATTCCTGACCAAATACCTCAATGTTGATATTGCGACAACAATGTTTGGTTGACTATTGGTTCTTTAACATAATGTTATTTACACAATGACATTTTTGATAAATATTCTCCAGAAATGATTTAATGACTTAGTGGGTAAAGGTAAATAATAGAACAGCTAGAACAGTCTGGCAAGTTCAGACAATCACATCACTCTACTGTAATGCAGCCTGTAAAACCAGGTAAAGACAACACTTACCATATTACGATATTTCCAAAATCTATGATATCTAGTCTCATATTGCGATATTGATATAACATCGATAGACCTGCCCTAGGATGGTGGTTTACTCAGTATAAGATGCTTTGTTTCAGGCTACAAAACTTGCATGCAGGCTGAAATTTTACCATAATAAATGATTTCATAATAATTTGGCACACAAAACAACCCCCCCCCTCCCATATAGCCTATTTAATGGACTGTCCTTGTGTAAAGCTGACACGGACAATTTCAACATTTGTCTCCATAATCTCTTGAATGTAGGATAGAAGACAGACGATGAGGATAACTAAACAATAATTTTTGCTTTCATTATATCACACGACATCTGTTCTCCTGTAATTCCCAAGCAAAAAGTTAAAAAAATAATTACATAATAATGCTGTGATGGCGTTGCTGATGTCATCACCACGGTAGAGGCAAGTCAACACCGGCATTGCGATGTACAGTTAGCATTACACAGCATTACATTTTATGTAATGGCTAAAACAAAACAGATGAACCATACAAAACATAAATACAAACCTACAGTTAAATATCATTATTCATTTCTGTACTATCATCTATACTAGACATGTTTAGGTAGCTCGACAACCGCATCGCTATCGCAACTTAACGTTGCTTCTCGTCAAAATTGAAAATCAACACTGTTGCTTTTTTCGAAGCTTGTCACTTTATGACATTTGTCAACACTACGTAACACTAGCTTATTAACTTTAGTTTTATAGTTATTTTTGGAATTTATGGTCAATAAGTAAGGAACTATATCTAATTTTTGAGTTAGAAAAGCAGAAATTTGAAATTATTTAGACTAAAATTAAAGGAATGTGTTTTCATGGATAATCAAAGACTGGAATAAGTCAACTTTTATTCAATACTATTTCAAAACCACTTACATTTTTTTTTTCAAATGCTATGAAATTGAATAAGACACCTCAAAATAACCCCAGCGAGTGTTTTGTGGAATCAATCATGTTATTTTGAGTAGTTAGAAAAGACATTGATATAGTAAAACGGGTCACTTTGACCCGAGGACAACATGTGGGTTAATACAGTTTGGAGTGTAAAAGTCTTGATAGAATTTCTGGGAAGTTAAATTCTTTAGCAGTTTTGCTTTTACTTGTTTCCAGGGACACTGAGACAAGTTTGTCATGGCCCATTGGCCTGATCTAATTCAGCGGAAGAGAACGCTCTGTCTAAATTTGTCAATGCAGCCACCAAGGTTGGCACCAAAGGATGAATCACTGAGCGTTGCCCCTGTCTCCCATACCAATTTTAAACCATACCCTAAAAATACAACCAATCAAACAGAGGAGAAGAAAGTGACTATGGTCAGTTTCTACATGCTCAGACCCAAAGGTATCACCTGAATGAGACGTCGACTATAGAATGTCCTGGAGGGCTGGAGCGCATGGGGAAACACTTGAATAAATGTAACTTGCACTACTTGCGTACCACAAACTGCATAATTAGAATCCCACTCGTGAGTCATGCCGTCAGAGCTTTAACAAGCAGTCAATTATCGTTTAACCTTTTTTTTCCAGTCTACTACTATTAAAACAACTAGGAGCCTCGGGATTAACACCAGAGTTATGTCACTTCCTGATCGCCACCAGACTGTGCAAGCTGCGTACTTCAAAAAAAATACAGACCAATTATGTCAAGACCTCCAAGCACCAACGGATGCCCCATCATCTCTTCTTGTCAACTGACAGCCTTTCAAGGGCTGTCAAATCCACCCGCTAATCAGCTAATAACACCAACAATTGGTAATTAGGCATCCCCGGAGTAAGCGATTAATTATCGGTTCATACACACACGCACACCCCACGCTAATAGTTTGGTAAAAAGACAGTCCGCTTGATGTTATGTTTAATAGTCATAAACTTTTATTGCCTCTCAACTCGCGAAGAGTCAATTACGTAGGCGAGTGAAGATGCCTGCTACTGGCCCTGCAGGGGAGAGGGGTTGATTAAGGGTGTTAAAGGCCCTGCAGCTTTAAAAGGATGGATGGAGAGTAAATAAACAGAGAGATAATTAAGGATTGGCAGGGAACTACAAGCTTTATTTTCTCTGTCTTTCCATCTCTTTTTCTCTTGACTTCCCTCTTACTCTCTCCCTCTTTAATGATTGGTTATCTGGCATTTTCTGGATAGAAAAGTCTATGCCAATTTTCCTGATTGGACTATTGTTTTGTTTCCTCTCAATGAATGAGGGCTGAAAATCTTCATCTGTTTGGGTTGTACTGGCCATTGCAAATGGTCCGGTTTGATGGCTGCATTTGAGCACAATTTATCTTCTTATGCATATTTATGGACTTGATACAGCATTTCATAAACTCTATGCCTCGTGATTCCTGGAGTTGCATTCACAGGAGGGAAACTTCCGTCATTTATCACTGGCTATCCAACGTAATCTGCACTTATTCAGCGCACACACAATAGCACACATTAGAACCTCTATCTCTAAATTCATGTTTACTATCTGTACTACCTTACCTCAAATGGGCGTATTAGGGTGCTCTTAATGTGGCCTTTTAGTTCTGGTCTGCTTCGTATACAATCACTTATTATAAGAGGAGTTGTATTGACTGAGTCAGTCATTTGGTAGCTTAAGTGATGATCCAAGTGAGGAAATCAAACTCTGATGATTGCCAGTAAGGTAAGCAGCACATTACAGTGCCTCATGTTTATTTACCTTCTCTGTTGTCACATGGAGGTCAGAGCTATCACTGATAACTAGGCTTCTGTGTTGTGGCTCTATTTCCGTAGGTCATGTATGCTCCTTTTACGGGCGCAAACACTACCTACGGAAATAGACCCGACAATTTCAAACAATGTCACTGCCATGTACTTCCATGCATCTTTTACTGTGGCATGGATGTTAATCAACACATCCACTATAGGTGGCTCGGAAATTGGTCTCGCTCTGACATCCACATCTCCTTCAAAGTAACATCATATAAATGTTAGACATTTCTGCCCAACTCAAAAGGGTCTACCATTTCAAAAAGTGGCCTATGGTTAGGGCTGCTCGATTTATGGAAAAAAATAATAATCACAATTATTTTGGTCAATATTGAAATCACGATTATTTAACACGATTACTCTTTAATCTTTGGATATAATAGATAGTGTCCAGCGCATAATTCTTTAGTATCCTTTATCTCACAGAAAGTCTTTGGATAAGAATAAAATCAGTTTTACTACTGTTTTACAGATATCTCACACAACTTAACGCAGCTAACATTTCCAGGTATATAACACTATAATCTTTTCACTGACCACTACTCGCCCACTGTCATTACTAAATGTACCAAAATATGAATAATAATGTCGCGCTCATTGGGCTTTTTTACTAGCAACCTAAGGAAAAATCCAGCACATAGACGGTACCTTAGAATAACGTTATGTGAAACAGGTAATTTAACGCCCCTGCTCATTCTACATACAGTTTAACAACTAAACTAAATGCTCAGGGAACATTACAATGTTTTTTCCTGTTTTCTTGCAGAGGGACCACAAGGTTAGCAGACGTTAACTGTTCCCAGACAACGGAGTTGGTTTTGCGTTTTTTGCTCACCAAACGCTGCGGTGCCCTCCTTCTGCCACATATAAGCAGTAAGTGGGGTGAATGTTTTCATGTGGCTTCAAAATGCTACAAGTTCACCAACTTCTACTGATTTGGTCCAGAGAAAACAAGCTATAGGTTTGAAATTGCACATTGAATGTCTAGGTGTGGGTGTCCAGAGTCAGATTAGTCCAGAGTCAGATTCACTGTACCCTTAGACCCAATGTTGTCAATGTGCCAGGTACTTTTCACATCTAATTAACATGTGAAAATGACGGTCTGACGGTTGTGCAGTGTGTATGTCAGCTGCCCCCCCCCACATGACCTTTTCAAAATGCATCTTTGTAATCTTGTTATTTCACCAGAGAAACCCTTTGATTAGTCAAAGACTTAAAAGATTGTCGATGAGCCTAACAGATGTCTTGCCTATAAGGAGAACAGTATGGATTTCTTATTACCTTATGATAGAAAGATGATAATCTTTTTATCTAAGCTAAAAAAAAAAATCTCTGGTTCTTATGTAGTACACCTGGACTCTTAGTCTTTAAGTATTAATCATTAACTTACAAGTTACATCCATAGTTGAGGGCAGAGGGGCTCCACAGTCAGATTTGTTTCCGTTACGGGTCAACCTTTCCCGTTGCCACTTGCTCCCGGGCCTGAGGCAGATGAAAGCGTCGAACAAAGGGACTTGTAGAGTGTTGCAGCACCCCTCGACACCGTTAGTGGTGCGTGGCTGTGCTGTGGCTCTCCCCTGCTCACAGTGAGTTATTCACCTCCGCTATCAACCCCCCAACCCCCGCAGCCTAACGTGGTCTCGCCTTGTTGTGGCAGGGTGCAAACCGGTCGGCCATTAATACTTTCTTCATTTCCAGACAGCTCTCTGAAATGAAGAGATGGAAAAGCACGAGTCTTCCTTTCAACATTATTTTGCCTTGTTGTGAAGCATCAATATTCAGAGTTTATCCTTTCCTATTTGGATGTAGTATACATGGAACTCTTCACGACGCACATGCTAGAGCACCGGGAAAAACTCTGGACACTTAGCAGAGCATTGCTGAATCTGGGCTAACTTGGACAGGTGTTTGGTCCCTTGTCTCGTGTCTGTCTGTGTGTGTGTGTGTGTGTGTCTGTCTGTCCATGTGTGTGTTTGTGTGTGTGTGTGTGTGTCTGTCCATGTGTGTGTTTGTGTGTGTTGTTTTGTCTCCCTCCCATCTTTCCTCTTGGTTTTTATTTTATCATTTATTTATTTAGTTTTGGCCCTGGGACGCATTCTCTGTCTCAGTGTATTGTTTGTAATTGTTTGCCACTGTTTGTTCCTTTATATATATAAAAATGAATAATGATTTGATCACAAAAAACATATTCAGAGTTTTACAGAGTTAAATTGCCATCTGCACATTTTGTATTGGAGAATGGTCAAACAGTTTTTGCTTTAAAATCAACCGTTGAGTTGTACACATATGCGAATGCATGAGTGTGTCAGCTTCTGTGTACTTTTTCTTTCAGTGTACGTCAATTCAAATCATTTTTCCTTCTTGCATTCTGCAAGCACTAGAAACTTTTCTAGAGATTAGTCCTGCAAGTTTCATAATGCTTTGGTTGCCTTTAGCCTTTTTTCCTTTTGCAGAAGGTGTTATTTGAGCTTTTCATACTTTTGGTATTGCATCGAAGTTCATCTAATTTGTTGTCCCAATTTCCCTTGCAGCCGTCGGTCAATCGTAGGGGAAACGTTTCAGAAGAGCTCTGAACATGAGAGAGGAAATGAGCCGAGACGGATCTGCCCAAAAAACACACCGTGGGAGACGGAAGCAAACGAGACAAAGGCAGATATTGGGTAGGAAGGATGAGAGATTGCAGAAAGTGAGACAGAGAGGAGAAGGCAGGTGAGCTATGAGTGTGCTGACCTTCTTCCTGGCTGTCAGAATAATATAAACCCAGCAGCCCCTGCCCCTCTAGCTTGATCACACTGCCAGTCCATCAGCTGTCCCATTAACATGTCAGAACAAACAAACTAAACAAGAAAACACAAAGCGCCAGCGAGCAAAAGGACGGATGGATGAATGCCTTAGCTTGGAGGAGGATTGGCTGTGTTGCTGTGTAGTGAGAGATGTACTGCTGAGCATTGTGGATCTGTCATCAGTCATGTTTTCTCTGTCTGGCTTTCTTTTTCTCCTTCTCTCTGCAAACAATTGCACAGCCCTGCACCAGCACCCACAAACGAAGCACAGAGAGGTTAGGGATTGCCGTGCATGGAATACTATTCAAGATTTATGAAGAAGTGTCTCCTGAAATATTATTAGAATCCTGCGTCTTTCAGTCAGCACAACATTGAAGTGGGTCACATTTTGTGATCTTATGAGCAGCCCTAAATTATGCTCCAGCACCCTTCCCGCATCTCCTGTGCAGTTCACAAGGTGCAGAAGAAGACGGGAGAAAGGGAACTGAGCTTGATGACTGAGCCTCTGCAAAACCAGGATGCAGATTGTCTATTTGTTTATATGTTTGGACTTTTAATCTTGTCAAGTGGGTTATAGAGCACAGCTGTCGGTATACAAAACCAGCGGGGTGGCTGATCTAATACATTGAGCTCTTTTTACCTCCCTGCAAGCCCCCCACCCTTTCCCCGCTGTCTGCCTCTTTCTCATGGCAGAGATGGATCTACAGTGGCTCCTGGTGGAGCTCTGAGGTACCGTGCAGAAGGATCATGGATGCAGTCACTGTGTGAAATCCTTGACCTAGTTCTTCTTCTTGTTTGCATTACTTGTCGCTTGTTAATCAAATCAGTGTTTTAAAAAACTGGTAGACCTTTCTGAAAATGAACCGTGAACGAAGGAGACCAGAACGACCTGCTTAGTTTGACTGATTAGCCCAAACCCATTGTTTCTCAATAAGAGAAAATAGCAGCAGGCTGGCAAGAAGCACAACTGCTTTCATGGATTCTGGCACCTGGGTGAGGGTTACATCATATGAAGAAAAACTAACATACTGCGCTCAAGATGTGGAAAGAATTTAAAAAGATTTATCCAGAAGGATTTTTTTTTTCTGGTAGGCAGGCCTACATGAAAAACATACGGTAGACACGCTTTTTCTTGTGTTCAATTCCATCTCTCCATGGTGAATGCAGTCCTGGTGAGAGATTTATTTTCCTCACATACAATATTGATTAAGGCAGTATGCGGGTGAAATTCCTGCACAGGACATGAGGTCCTTTAGGGTATAAAGTAAGTAAAGCTTTTGGTACATTCTAGGGAGAGAGGGCAAAGCAAGTAGTCAGGTTTCTCAAGCTCTGAATCAGTTCACTTTTCATTTTCACTTTTTCATTCTCTCTGCTATCTCTCTGCTAGCAGATACGGTCTGGGGAATTTTGCACTACATAGTGGAAGGTGCACATCGCGAATTCCGAGAATGTTTTAACTGGACAGACAAAAGGTCTTTGTTTAGGCTCTCTGGATTTGTTTGTACTTGGGTAAGCCTCCGCCTTAGTCGTCCTTTCGTACCTCAGTTTTTCTGCTTGCTGTTCATGTACATTTGTCCTTGTTTGAATTACCTTAAATCTTTCATGCTTCTTTGCACTCTATCTTTAAATGCACATCTCTTCCTCTGTAGTCAGACTGTGTATTTACAGTAAAGATTTAGAAACGCTCCGGCTCACTGTGCATCCAGCTGCATACGTTAGGAAGGAATAGTTCAACATTTTGGATAGAACGTTTATATGGTTTTGTGCTGAGAGTTAGATGATGATGATGATGAGATATGAAGCTCTACTGCCTACAGCTGGTTAGCTTAGCTTAACATAAAGACTGGAAACAGCTTGCCTGGCGCTGTCCAAAGGTAGTCCAACAACCAGGACCTCCATAAGTTCATAATGTAACACGGAATCTTGTTTAATGTACAACCAAAGCATGTGAGCGGACTATTTTGTCAAAGGGCGCAATAAGGGCGTTGTCACATTAGGAAGGATTGATTTGTATTGTGATTTGTACTGTGCCCCCCCACAAAAAGTCAAGATTCAATTGGGTAAACGCATCCCTTTCAGCATCTTTCTGAACCTCGAGAATAACTGTAACCCAATTTCTCATGTCAGCAAAACAAAAAGTAGCCATTAATAAATAAAATCTTGAAACCTAATTTCAGCATGCTGAAGATAAAACACCCTCCGGCTTTGGCATTGGGAGGGGTCACGGCAGTTCCACACATGGCAGGGAGGTTGATGAAGGGCCAGCAGCTCTCTGACAACTTATTTTCGGTGAGTTTATCCGTCAACCATGTTAATTCCATTTGCCGGGACCTGACAGCCACGCTGTATCAGTCCAACACCAGACGCTAGTGAGAGAACGAGAGATGGAGAAATGGGGAGAAAGAGACGGAGTGAGGCAAATACCGGCTGGTCTTTTTACTGTATGAATCCTCTTCTTTAAAACAGCCCTACCAAAGCCATGACAATTTCAATGCATGACACGGGAGTCTGAAACATGCACAAACAGTCAAGAGTAGTCTAATAATCTGGGGAGGAACTTTCACTCATTAATATGATGGCGATGACAGTGAGAATAAAGTTGACAAGGATGATGACAGCGACCATTATGGCAGCATTAGAGACCGGCAGCATTGTTCCAGGCCCTGCTTGAAGTGGGTGAAAGCCCTAATGCCTTCTTTGTGAATGTGACAAAGTGTAAAGCGACTGCTGCTGCTGCCCTGTATACCCATTTCCCACGCACAGTCACATAAATCTCCTCCTCATTTACTGCTTACACGATTGAAATTCAATTCCCCGGAAACTGGTTCTAAAAAGACACTTTAGGTCCGGCAAGTTATCGGTTTAGGCAATACCCATCCTCATTTAGGCTGAGCTGAATTAGATCTGGGGAAAAGGGAATGGGGTCAGACTGACATATTTCATCTTTAAACCATTCTCATATTTTTTTTCTTAGCTTCCTCCCAAGTCCTAAATTATCTTTCTTCTGTCGCCTCCTTTTTCTGCTCTGTCCGTCATCCTCGACTTGTTATTACGATGTCCCCTCAAAATGTGCCAGGGATGGAGCCATCCAGTGTAATGATGATGAAAGTCACACTAAACAGGTTGGCGGTGTCTGTCACGGCCATGGGGCAGCTTTAACTACGAATAAGGGGCAAAATGTCTAAGAAGAATGAAACATTACTCATTTGGGGGGTAATGAATTTGAACATGATTAAAAGTCCCTCATTCTGTTGAGCTCACACCCAAACAGTCCAAGCTGGCTCAAAGTCAGGGTTTGACAGAGCAATTTGTATGATGCCTGAGAACTCATTAGCTTGAGAAAGCTAATTAAAGCTTTCTGAATGGTTCCTTGACCTGTGAAATCTGCAGGCCAAGCAACCGTGAGAGAAGACAGAACAAAGTAGAAATCTTGATTAAAACTCAATAGAAACTCCCTACTGGAATTGATTGTTTAAGCTTATTCCAAGTCATGCGGGTTAGACAATGCAAGACCTAATTGTAGTTTGAGCAGCAGCTAGTGATGGAGGCACGGACAAAAAACACTTGTTACATCTGTGGGCTCTGCCAAATCAATTATTGTAAATTAAGCTACCGGAGAAGAGCATAATCACAGGCTACTAGCATGACCATCATTGGTGTTTGATTTAAATTTCTGCCAATTTAACCCCTGTAATGGCCTCGCCATGAAAAGAAATTTAGAAAAATATCATTTTCGTATTGCATAGTTCTTTTTTTATATTTTTATTATGAGCCTCTACCAAATGGTAGAAATGTCCATATGCCGTGAAAATACACTGTTAACAGTTTAATTAATGCTGGCACCACGCTAGTCATATTAAATCAAGAAAATATCATCTGCAGTTCAGTCTTTCTAGAAACAGATCCGACTTGCTGTGTGGTGTTACCACCAACAACAGTTGGTGACGGATCATAAATGAGATAAAATGGGCTAAACTCATCTCGGTGCCTGTGGGAAATTCAAGTCTGAGGCACAGAGCAGAAAGGGAAAATCCTCTTCTGTGTGGTTTTCTACAAACCTGTAAGTATTTCCTTTACATTTCAATCTAAACACAACCTTTGGGCAGAAGTTAACCAGCACCTAGCAGTCAGAGTGAATTTTTGCCGATATTCAGAGATGGCTCAAGTCAGTTTGAGGTACAACTAATTCTTCAAAACTTAACACAAAAAATAGAAGAGAAGACCAAAAGCAGTGTGTGATCTGTGAAATCCATCTCTGAGCTACATCGGTGCACTCTACTGTGATTGAATATATTCCAAAAGTCACCAGAAGGGTCAGTCACTCTTCAAGCTGATGTGTCATGAGAATTTTTCTTTATAGAGTTCAATCCAAGGCACATCCTTCAATAGTGAGAGGCAGGCAATGTTTTATTCAAAGACCCCATGCTCTGACATTTTAGAAACAGTAGGAGGTGTGAATGTATAAAGCAGCATAAATGCAGCGATGGACCTTCCCAGGATGTCCATACAATCAATTTCTGCATGACGATTCGGCGTGGGTCACAAGACCACAGCAGGAACAGGGGAAGGGGAGTGCTTTGTAAAAAAAACTAAAAACCTTAACCTTGGCTAAATAGGGGTGAAAGGAGGGACAAAAGAAGCCAAGAATAAAAAGAAAAAGTTACAATTTTTTTCAAAGGGTGAATCCCACAGGTGTCTGACCTCGACATAAATGAGAGAAGATGGGCTGAACTCATCTCGGCGCCAGTAGGAAAGTCAAGTCTGAGGCAAAGAGCAGAAAGGGAAAAGGAAGTTAGCGCCCTCTGTGGAATTAGAGCCAGTGTTCCCCGGAATGAGTGCTCTGGAAGACAATCACACAGGGGATTGTCTGGCAAAAAAATGGGATCTGGATCTGAGAAACTGATGCATAACAGATTTCATCTTCTGCTGTATGGTATCATTTCAATTCACACAAGTTGTCTCAGTTAACAGAAAATGTGTTGTTAGCCAAGTAGAAGTCAATTAAGGTGGTGTAGCAGCCGCAAGGTCTGTTTTATATTCAGGACTAAATACACAATGCTGTTTGTCCAAAAGAATCAATAACTGTAAAAACGGCGTAGTAAACTGCAGGAAAGGGGTTTGTCTGTTGAAGTTGCAGACTGTGAAATCATTCGATGAAGGATGGAGGCAGACCTGGAAAATGTAAAAACCTAGAGAGTCAGGGGAATGTGTTGAATACGATACTGTTTTTGCATGCTCAGCCTTCTATTATTTGATTTTCACATCTTTTACCTCTTTTCATATATTTCTACTGTTTTTAGCCTGTCTCTCTCACACACACACACACACACACACAAACGCACGCACACACACACACACACTGTGTGACAAGTTCCACATGATCTTTCATTCAGGCCGGCGGCGGTTCTTAATGTGGTCCTGGGCTCCTGAGTTCGCTTCAAATGAGTTTTTCTATTATGCGTCTCCTCTAAACTGCAGGGCTTTTCCCTCACAGTCATGTGGTCGTGTGTGAATACTAAGCTGCCAAGAGTTGGTGTGTGTGTGTGTGTGTGTGTGTGTGTGTGTGTGTCTGTGAGAGAGAGACAGAGAAAGAGATGCTACAGGCTGGCAGGCTACTGTTAAACTAATAATTCCATAGGCTACTTTGTTCTCCGGGACTATAAATCTTTCCCCATGCTTGGTACAACTTATTCTATCTAACAACCAAGCATAAGGTCTTGAACGCCCCCCTGAAGAGGACAAGATGAATCCCCTTGCTCAGATCTTTGGCACGTCTAAAAGAGTTCCAAGTTCAATCTCGCTTATTGATCATCTTCCTTCTTTCTCTGATTGTGTGTTCTAATCATGTTGCTCTGCTCATTAGCATCTCTGCAACCCGGCAGCTGATTCCCCATCGCTGCTCAGCAGCCGGGCATTGATCGTGGGTCTCCATTTACAAATACAGAGACTCAAAAGCACTTTTATATGCACATATGAACTCATTTCTTAGGCTCACAAGAATGTACATACATGCATTAATGCATACTCTGTTAGAGGCTGCATTACAGCAAAGTGAGTAAAAGAGATTTTCTGAACTTACTACACTGTTATAGCTTTTCTGTTATTTGCCTTTTCCCACTTAGTCATTGTATCCACATTATTGATGGTTATTTATCAAAACTCACTGGGTTGGTATTTTGTGAATGCATCAATAGTCACTCCACACACTACAATATTTGCCACAATATCAACATTGAGGTATTTTGTAAAAAATATGGTGATATTTGATTTTTGCCATATTGCCCAGCCAGAATACGTTCTTTACAGATGTTGAGCCATGCTACTAAACCTAGTTCTCTCTTCCTTGAGGAGCAGGAAATCCTATTGTTTTAGGATCAATAACTGGACAGTTGAATGAATAACAAATAATAGAGAAACACAAATCTATATTTGTATCACTTTCTGTTTCCTTCCTCTATGGGTTTTGTTGCCAAGAGACAACTTAGCACTTAATAAAAAAATTAAATAAAGATTTCTCAAAACCGCTGTAATCTCTATGAGGCATCAAGCGCTGATGCTGGAAATCTCTCCAGCATGACAAATATTCTGGATAAGGGCAAATCATTTATACACGAGCAAGCTGCTTCACAAATCTAACTCATGGAATTGAAGAGTGCTGAAATGTGTCATCACAGATACATTTCAAGTCCATAAGCCTGTATTTGGCAAGATTTTCTCTGATCATTATCGTCTTATGATCCCCCTCACAGTATTTTGTTATTATGCAATCACAGACAGAGACTCAAACAGAATGACTAAGTAGACGGAGACTGTGGCAAATTGTGTGTGTGTGTTTGCATGTGTGTGCACGCGGACGTGCAAGGGAGCATTACAGAAGGGTAAAAAGATATGCCAAGTGTAGAATACTGGTTTGGCATGTGTGAAAATGAACACAGTGATTGGGATTAATGACCTTATGGGAGCCTAAAGTGGGCATAATGAGCTGGAAAAGGCATATTCTAGATAAACCCGCTGGAATAGTAATGGAACAAACTGCTGGAGTCAGGGCCCGGGGTTGAGAGATATCGATGCTAGATTTAGACTTGATGGATTTCATTTCTGCACACCTTCGGCTGATGAAGCTCTCTGATACTGCATCACAGCCAACTTTCTGTATACTTTTTGTGCAGCTCAAGTCTATGGTATTCAATCTAAATATTACCATTAATGGAATTTTGTTCCTTACCAAGCAGTACACCTTTGCATCTGTAGCCATAATGGATGTTTTTTTTATTGTTGATTAGCTGGAAGGAATTGTATATCTTTTACTGACCCAGCAAAACTATGTTTACCTTAAATTTAAAAAATCTCAGTCTTCGGTGTCATAGTGTCTTACTGTGTTCTGAAATCGGACAGCAAACTTTCTTTGCATAGTGTCCCTGATGGCTGTAACTTCATTTAATATCATAACCAACTATACGTTATTCATGTTTTCATAGTTTTGTCAAAGACGTAAATCAAAGCTGACTTGACCAGATTTGACCAGACACATTGATATTGTTAACCACAGCAACGACTACTTTAACTAAAGGTATTAGTAGCCTAAATCTAGATTTCTAGTCAATGCGAGGGGTTAATGGGAGTTCCACTGTAGACACCTACAGCATAAGCGTTATAAGCTGCTTAGAGCTGCTCGTTGGATTTCACTCATCAGCGTCTACGTCCATAGCCAGTAAGGGTGTCACTATTTAAATTTAAGATCGAGATCGATCAAAATTAAGTCACAATCTTGAATATCGAATATAAAATATGGAATCGTTTGATACTGCCACACCCCCTTGTCACGTCCAGTCTGCTTGTCAAGTGGAAAAGAAAGTGCTGCGAGTCAGTCAACCTTCCTCTAACTTAGCTACAGCCATTCAAAAGATAACATGGCAACTGCAGATGCCGTCGACAGAACTTCAGCCCCCTCCTCTTTCACTGAAGAGTGTGAAAGTGTCGAAGTATTTTTGGCTTCCAGTGAATGTTTTGGAAAATGTTCGTGCTGACAAAAAAGCTACAGTTTGTAAGCTCCGCCATGTGCAGGTACTATATTATGTGTCTTTACCATTGCACATTAGCCTAGCAGCTAGCAGATATTCCTTCTGCTTGTAGCTTTTCCCAACCAAACCGCACCTGCATGCATGTTTTATAGCCTAAACAGAGCCGCTTATATTGTAATGTAATGTGGTGTGGTACATTGCAAACAGATGTCAGACATCTTAAGTCTAGTCAAAAAATGGTATAGCCACCTGTGCTTTAAAAAATAAGTAAAAATCAAGAATCGAAACGTGACCTTAGAATCAAAAATGTAACCAAATCGAGGATTTGGAGAATCTTGACTCCCCTAGTAGCCAGGCTGTAACCTCGTAGTGCATAACTGCAGTATGAATCAAACGTGAACCTACATTTGGTATGCAAAAGTCATCTGTGCTTTCCCGTCCTCTTCTCTATCAATTCTGTGCAGCATAACAACGTCACAGATATATTTTGTACAGGGTTGCCTGTCGTTGATACCGTTTGATAAATGAGTTGGATTTTGCACTGACACAAAGCATGCGGGTTGTTACCGTAATTCCCCCAATAAAAAGCAGGGCCTAATTCCTTCTGTTTGATAAGTATAATTGTTTTTAAATAAACCATTTTAATTAAAAGCCATAGCGTTCCAGTGCGCAGAGACCATTCTTTTTTTTTAATAAACATTTGTAAAGATATCACCATACAACAACAGCCAGACTGGATTGGAGGACGACAGAGCAATTTGAGTCAGAATGAATAAAACACTACATTTGTGTCAGTTTTAACCTTATGAATGTACCAGGTATTTATTTAAATTACAGGTATTACGTATTGCTGGTACATTACAATAAGAGCATACAGTAGTTGGAAAAAACAACATTGAACAACAATCTAGGTTTTCTATACAGCTACAAATATGCTCACATGCACGTGTGTGTTGTAGGCCTATGTCACTTCCTGACATCCAGTGTAACAACGTAAAACTACCTGAGTGAGCGTCTCCCTTCCAGCGACGCAGTGTTGTCTTCGCTCCCGTCAGTTTTAACAGAAAGTCCAAAGACTTATTTGAAGGTGTCCACGTCCAGTTTGTCCCAGGCGGCAACAACCCGGTCCACAAGCAGGCGTCGGGGGGGGGGGGGGGGTAGGGGGCTTTAAAGTTACCTCCTAGTGATTGTTCCCTTCCCCTTTTGCCTTTCGTTTGTCTGAGTTGACAACGCCCCCAGCCACTATCAGAGGCCCGGCGTTTAATTGACTATTGTTTTTTTATTTGAGGAATTACGGTATTTACCGTAATCCAGAGTTATTATCATTGCATTATGGTTTTATAAGGTAACCCAATGTACAATGCTGTCAAACTTGTTTAATGAATAAGATTTGAAAAGTCTTTTCTCAGCAGTTGCCCCTTGGCTTCTTTTCACTGTCTTTAATCGAGTTTGGACCTTTCTGTGAGGCGTCCTCTTCAGTTTGTGCTGCTGGCTCTTGGGACAGATGTCTCTGGTCGTCACTCACAACGGGGTTTCAGTGGGGGTTGAGAGAGCTGGAGGAGGAAGCAGCATGGCGAGGAAGTGAAGGGTTTAAAACTGTCCCTCTGCGGGGAATCACCTGTTTCGTTTGGCGTGGTGGGGGCCAAAGGAGAAAGGAAAGGGTGGATCGGAGGAGGTGGAGTGAAATGAAGCAGAGACAGGAGTTTTTGTTGAACATGTGTCATGCACAGCTGCTGTCTTGGTGCTTGCCAGCGATGCTACAGGGGTCAGGGTACGAAGGAAGGCAACGATTCTGTGGGGGTGGTGGTATAGAAAAGAGTGAGGCCATAAGAGCATAACAAGGCCGCAAGGGTGATGGGAAAACAAGAGAGAATAAGAAGGAACGAGAAAGAACATTGTGACACAAAAGTACATCATGTACTCGACAAAACAGAATTTCTTTTCCTTTGTCTCACATTCTGAAATCAGTCCCACCATACTAATAGTCTATGATGATTTTTACTCTTTGAGGACCGTCAGAAGTATGGGTCCATGGGGACCGGGCCCCTGAATTGATCGGGCCAGGTTAGTGAGTGGTAAAGGAGAGGACTCTGGGAGGGAGTGGACGGCTGTTTAAGCTTCAGTTGTTCTCCCAAAGGTCCTCTTGATCATCATACCTGCCCCCTGGAGACTGGGACTCAGTTCAGTGCACCTCTGCTCACGTCACATGCTCATCATGTCACAGAGAGCGATGTTGATGCTGGGGAAGAGCGCACGCACACATGTGACTTTCCTTGACATCTGGGCCTGTTCTCATCACTTTTAACGTTTGTGTCACGTTGGTAAATGGCTCGAGCGTTTGTGTACGTGTGTGCACATGCAAGTAGTTTTGTGTTTATGTGCCATATGTCTTATAATGTTGGTAAATGGCCCCATCTGCTCTCCAGGGCCTGATTCTACTCTGACAGAGAAACGACCATCCTGACCGTGAGAATAAACCTAAAGTCCTCCCAGATGGATGTCCGCACTCTTAGTGATGAAAGGACTTCATGACCCACAGTACATCGAAACCAACGGAGAAAATGGGGGTTTGGGTGTTAACACCGTGTGAAGAGGGTTTGGTCCCTTACACTAAGGCGGGGTATCTTTCAAAGATTGTAGATACCAGTATACACCAGATACAGTGAATTCAATTTTGCTTCCTGAATGAAGCCTCTCAAAAACAACATCACACACATGAGCCTCGTCTCTGTGCACAACCTAGAATTTTAGCAGCATTGCCTCTACAGTGTTTAAAGACAGCCAGTCACAACCATTATTGGGTCATTGTTAGATGATGCATGCCTATTGGCTCACAGACGCTGGGGAGATTTACCCCTTAAGTTTTGAAATTTGGTATTGAAAGTCAAGGTATTTTTTGGTACTCTATACTATCAAGGCTATTCGGTTTGTGACTAAAATTGTCAAAGTTGGGTACCCAGCCCTACTTTTGACATAGCAATGATACTGTCAAGAATACAAATACACCTTCACTACAGTAATCTACGTAATTCACAGTGACTGAAAGGTAAGCAGAATGTTTGTTTGTTGCAAACAAATTAGAAGTGTAGTAGAAGCAAGCAAACAATAAAGCATTGGGTTCTTAAAGATTCTGTACGCTTGTGGCCAGAACCAGGATTTGTATTTATTCTGCATCAAATAAGGACATCGATAGCATGAATCCTCAGATTACTCAGGAAACCATGCTCAGGAAACCATTGATCTCACTTAGAATAAAGATAATTTGAGATGCATGCAGTATATTCATTTCATAGTTTCCAAAGAATGTTCTCAATTTAGCAGAAAATGAACATGGTAATAAATAAAAAAGAAAGATAGGTTTTACATTCATCACCCAAAAAGCCAAACCTCCAAAAACATTTTATGACACTAAAAAAGCCCCATGGTATATAAAAAAAATAAAATCTGAAATCATGAATATATAATTTCATGACAATGAATGAGTGCCTGAAAGTATTGAGTTCTTTCCAAAACGAATGAACAGCGTAGTGCGGCGAAATCCAACCCATCAAATATTCTCCTGCAGAGTGTGTTGACAAGCCTGATTGGATTTACTGTTGATGCACATCTCAGAGGCGTAAGGCAATCCGTGTCAAACACACCGTGTTTGCCTTTGGCTCTCAGCTCATTTTCATGTGCCCTTGGAGAAAAGCCAGACTTTGTCAAGACCCCACCTCACCAAGTGCTTGATCCCAGCACACAGACAGGTAGAAGTGTGTGTGTGTGTGTTTGAGAGAGAAAGTTCCTCTGCTCTACCTCCTCTCTCTCACTCGCTCTGCCCTGGCATCCTAAGGATGCAGTGGTGACTATGGCAACGCTGCTGTACTGAATAAAGAAGAGGAGGCTTCCTTTTTCCCTTTTCTCTCTATCTTAAGTTTTTTTTTTTCCTCCCTCTTCATCAGCACAAGGCTATGTCACGGGTATGCATCTAGATGTTGTCTTCATAATGACAAAGATCCCTATCTGATTTATTTAGCGTGCCTGCATTGGGATTTTTCTCTGCAGTAAGCTTCTCATTTAGCCTCATTTGCATCAAATCACTTTTCCACATTGTTTTCAACGGGGAGGTTGTGGAAAAGGCCATAGGTGAAATCGTATAAACGTCCAGCGAACTCACACATTTGTTTTAGGAGACAACCACGTTGCATCACAGAGCTCCATTACAGGAGAGACTGGGTAGGTTGTAATAGCTGCCACTAGGCAAGGATCCAGAGGACTATTAGGATTCTGTCATGGGTTTCCTGTTAAGGGATATTGTTGTTGTTCTGTTGTTTCTCTCTTCAGCTTATTACTGATTCCTAGAACACCTTCCTTTGGCCCTGGTCTTCCCTTTTTTTCTTAAAGAACTTAATATACATTGTGCGTGTTTGGGTGTGCGTGCGCCGCCCCTGCCCAGCAGTTTGAAGCTGAGGTCTCCTGGCAAAGACAGAACAGCCTTTGGGACCTGCAGCTGTATGAATTTTTCATTCACTTCCCTTCACCATCTCTTGCCCCCTCTCTCCCTTTCTCGGTCTCGTGTGGTTCTCTCACCGACATGTATTGTCTTTTGCTTAGCCTGCGATAGCACACCTGGTACCTATGCAAGCAGGTAGAGTAAACACAAAAGCCTGCACACACACACACACACACACACACTGACACGCACACATTCACACTTTCCTAAACACAGCATGTAGCCCCAAGACAGAGCAAACCGCTTCTAGACAACGCCGCTTGGTTTTCTACTTTCCATTGTTTGTTTTCTCCATCCTCTCCTTCTTCATCTCGGGGTCCCTGAGGCCGGGCACGTGGAGAGACGGCAGAGCAAAGCAGAGGAAACTTTCTGCAGGGTAGTGGTAGCAAGAAAACACAGGACAGCATGACACTGGAATCGCACACAAAGCACTACAAAGGAGTGAGCACCACTGCCTCCACACACACACACACACTAGCCATTACTCCAAAATCTGTTTGTAGTACGTTGTGGTTGCTTTGTAGCCATTTGAAGGAGTTGACAGAATTTTAAAAGAGAGGTAAAATCTTATCTGAGCTAAAAGCTACACAGATATGATGAAAGAGTAAACAAGCAGTAAAGGTTTTACTTGTCATCTGCCTTGCACATCACTTCTGCATCCATGCCCACACAAGAGAAAAACAATAACCGTACAAGACAACCTGACATGTCCTTTTCTTTGGCTGGCAAATACAACCTGGACAGATTTCTCAAGCACAATTGCCTATCAAAAGGCAGTTGAACCCTGAGGCCATGACATTTAAGATCTCAGCTCCCCAGACATTTAAGATCTCAGTAGGTGACATGTTACCTCAGTCTGATTTCTGTGCTGGGATGTACATGGCCTGGCAGGTCCTAGAGCGTTTGGTAATGTCAGACATTCAGAGATGTTGTTTTGTGCTATTGTGGCACCAGTTTTTGTGTTGAATGCTTCTGTGGTGGTTGGCAGAGCTCTGCTTTGACGGGGGCTCCTTTTTGGATAGATCTTGGGAGAAAGTGAAAGTGTTTGCTACCGCACGCTTCCTACACTCGTTGAACTGGAAGAAGATTCCCCTGGATCAATTATTGATCAAAGCCATTACAAAGCTCTGCAAAAAGTTGCAAGTGTGTAGTGAATTGTGGTGTCCGTGCATGTGGGCTTGTGCTTTTTTTCTGTTTGTGTGGGAGAGAAAGAATGGCGTACCCATTGGGAGAAAAGAAAGATACAATAAAAAACAAAGGTATACATAAAGGAGAGAAAGAAGGATATTCAGATATGAGGAAAGGGATTGTATGGGTTCTTTTGGGGAAATGAAAAAATTTTCCATCTTTTTTTATTTTTGTGCTACATTTACTGCTAACGGAAATTTAGCATTGCTTGCTGTCTCCCTAAAGTGGAAATCTTAGCAAGAACTGGTCTGATAATGTCATCAGGTGACACTTTTGGGCATTGATCCATTGACACAGAATTTGTGACAAAGTCCTTGGCCTTATGTGATTTTTAAGATCCAAATGAGTTGTATCTGACTGTAGGGCTGAACCAGAGCATGTTTCTTTATCCCAGTAAATCACAATGGGTGCTGTCACACTGTCGCAGGATTTGTTCTATTATTAACAGACTACGGAGCAGCTCCAGGACTTGTAAATCAAATACTGCAGTCGTGTCTCTCTGCTGCCCAGCTTAACAGAGACCTGGGGCCTTTTCCCAATTCCCAGTTTGTACATCCCCGATTCCTCTCCTCGGTTCCTGTCCTTGTGTCTTAGTCCTGCCCACCGAAGATTTGAGTGGAGGAGTCAAGGAAGAGAAGTGAGGAGAGAGGAAATGACGCAACAGGCATTTAACAAAATGAGACATTCGTCCCGGGAGCCCACATTTTAAAGCAACATATATTAAATATGATGTGCAGCACAGCTGCACCAACTGTCCATTGTTTTATTATGTGCATATTTTATAATCCGTCAGATGAGCAGCACAGTATTCATGACAACTTATAAAGGAGCCCCAGGCCGAGGGACATTGACAGTTAATTTGGAAATAACTGCAACAACTGATGACACCTTCTCAACGAGCTGCTTGGCAATGGTCTTGTAGCCCATTCCAGACTTGTGTAAGTCTACAATCATGTCCCGGACGTCCTTGGATAGTTCTTTGGTCTTCGCCATGGTGGAGAGTATGAAATATGAATGATTGATTTTTTTCTGTGGACAGGTGTCTTTTATACAGGTAACAAGCTGAGATTAGGAGCACTCCCTTTAAGAGTGTGCTCCTAATCGCAGCTCGTTACCTGTACTAAAGACACCTGGGAGCCAGAAATCTTTCTGATTGAGAGGAGGTCAAATACTTATTTCCCACATTAAAATGTAAATCAATTCCCAACTATTTTGACAGGTGTTTTTCTGGATTTTCTTGTAATTCTGTCTCTCACTGTTCAAATAAATCTACCATTAAAATGATAGACTAATCATTTCTGGTAAACGTACAAAATCAGCAGGAGATCAAATACTTTTTCCCTCACTGTACTTGTAATCTTTAAAGATATATAAATAAATTATTTGTATATGGGTGGGGGAAAAATTCGAAACATTTTCTGTTCATACAGTACCGCCTACAGTGACTACATTATATCTGTTTTCAGCAAATAAGAGCAAAAGCGAAAAAATAACGAAAGTCCATGTTTTGTACTTCTTTTCATTGGAAGTAAATGTCAGACTTAATCACTGACATGTGTTGTGCATTCTTTGTCAAAAACAATTCGTTTTTAGAAATTTCTAAATATATAGATATTTTCTAGAAGTGTATCATTCAACTTTTGTATTTCTTAAAGAAGGAAAAGAAAATCTCAATACTATTGAATTGCAATTCTTCTAAAATCGCAGTACATTGAATTGGGACAAATTATGTCGTCCCAGACATAAATATAAATATGTGTGTGTGTGTGTATATATATATATATATATATATATATATATATATATATATATATATATATATATATATATATATATATATATACTGTATATACACATATACACACACACACACACAGTCCCACCACCTTTTATTAATGTGGGAAATTGCCTCTTCATCCGAATCCGTGTGCAAGCTTAAAATGATCCTCCCTCCACCCACATCCACATTTTCTCAGATTTAGAGACGTGCATGGACACTTTACTACCCCTCTACCAGATCCTGTAGGCCACGTTGCTTTTTTTAATTACTGTATGTATTGTATAGGTTTGTGTCGTGTAAAGCTAAAGCAGAGCTGCTGTCGGTAATGAAGCCAGAGCCAAAGTGGGGCCTTAGTAGCAGCGAGTGATTAACAGCTCCAGTTATGATTGGCGGTTGTAAACGTAGAACCTGTATGACACCACCATCAACACACAGACACTCGACACGCCCACAGAGTACAATATGGGATGTAGTGTTAGGGACCTAAACTGACAAAAGGCAGTATGCATGAATGCAATAAAAAAACAAACAATAGTGCTAAATATAAAGATGCCCACGTAGTTCTTTAAGGTTTTCTCATTACTGTGTGTCATGTCTCATTTGGTATGTATCCATTGATCCTATCAACGTGTCATCTTGACACACTCCTCCGTGATCATTGTCAAGCCCATCAATTAACTTGGAAATCAGCTGTAAACATTTCTAATTAAAGTAACAAACTTACCCTTGTCTTGAAACTTTTGCAGGTGTTTTCTCTTAATCAAAAGAACTGAAAACCACAGTTTGAATCTCTGTGAATGAAAAGAAAGAAAAAAAAGAACTTGCCAGTGCATTAGTGGGGGACTAGGGTTGTTTGATTGAACTCGCATCTGTCTGTGGATGTGTGTTTTGGACTCTAACCCATGCTGAGTACTAATGGCCAATTCAAGCCAATTACGGCGGTAATTGCAAAGCCCTTGGCGTTTGGGTTTATGAGAAGAGAAACCTGTTCTGATTGGCCTGGCCAGGTACTGAACAGAGAAAGACAGAAATAGATCCATTTGATCGAGCCATTGACGTTTTAAGGGACTATCTTTGTCTCAAAATCAGATTTGAACAGTAACTACTGAAGAGCAAAATAAGCAAATATTACACTCAAGCCGGCTTTAATTACACAAAAACCCGAATGAATCCATTACAAACCCCATTAATTTAAATGAGAGTGTAACGTCCAAAGGAACTGGCTGCCTTTGGTATAGAATGCTCGTGGACTTTTGTTATCGGTAAGCTTCTATCTTTCTGCAAACATTTCTCTCATGGTGCAATGTTTTTCACAGTGACTCATCTCACTGTCAGGGCTGTGATGGCTCCAGAAAGCAGCTCCTCTGTTTTCTGCCCACATACTAGAGCACCTGGCCAGACACACACCGCCTCAGAGACAAGCTGCCATTTCCACAAACTTCAGCACCCACAAAGACTTATCTGCATGGACGCATACTGTGGCCAGATATAGAACGTATATGCATATTTTTACTGTATACTGGTGTGCAATCGTACATTAGCAAAAATCCTTGAGGTAAATGTGCAGCTCTTATTGGCCCTCAGTGATAAGTACTTAGTATTAAGATGGTGACACATAAATCACACTAACACTTTATAATAACCATCATTAATAGATGGATAACTGCTAAAATAATGTTAATACATTTTTTGTTTATCGTCATTTAACTGTTAGCAAACAGTTATTTTACTGTTAACAAACAAATTATAATTATTACAATATTAGTAGTTCTGTATATTAAACGGTTTATTGTTACACACGTTATATCTCCCGTATACTATATTAAGTATCGAGTGATGATTATGACATTTTTGTAAACCTTTAAGAAACCATTTTTAAAGCATCTATAAACATTACATAGATGGGCCAGATATTCCTAACACGTTGTTAGGGGTTACCAGTTGGTCTGTAAACCGTCTGTAATGGTTGTTGTCTGGATGGTTATTAGAAAGTTGCAACGGATGACTAAAATACCTTTTTAGTTATATACCCAATACTTTGTTAAAAGTTAATAAATATTAAAACATTATTCAGATGTCAGTGGTTACAGTTGGGTTGTAAACTGTCTGTAAAAAATGTCTGGATGGTAATATAAAGTTGCAACATATCAAAAATGATACATACATACAGATACACACGTGTACGTGTACATGCTGTATATACTGTATATAAATATATGTATGTATAGATAATTTTTTTTATAATTTAATGAAGGGCAAAAAATGTCTCATTGCTTTCATCCGTCGCAACTTTACAGTAGCCATCCAGATGTTTACAGATGGTTTACAATGTATTCATTAACTATTTAACAAGCTATTAGAGTCATCTGTTGCAACTTTCTAATAACCATCCAGACACTGTTTACAGACAGTTTACAGACCCACTGGTAACCCCTGACAACGTGTTAGGAATATCTGGTCCATCTATCTATTTAATCTATATAAATGTTTAAAATACGGTTTCTTCAAAGTTTGCAAACGTTTTTTAATCATTACTCAAAAACTTATATAGTATATGAGGGATATATTGTGTGTAACAAACTGTTCATTTACAGCACTACTAATATTTTGTTATAATTTAAAAATAAAATGATGAAATGATAAAATGATGGTTTGCAAACATAAATAAAACAATTAACTAAAGATTAATTAACTCTCAATTGACCATGTATTAATGATGGTTATTAGAAAGTGTTACCAGCATTTCTTAAAGCAGTTTCGTCGTTCATTTATATGTATTTTTTTTTTTTTAATAATAAGTACAAGTTACTATTTAAAAATCCATTTATAGACACTTTCATTTAGATCACACACACACACACACACACACACACACACACACACACACACACACACACACACACACACACACACACACACACACACACACACACACACACACACACACACACACAGTGACAGAAACCAAATGTTTTGTGAATATAACTTAGTTTTGCTTGTGCAGTAACTAAAACTGCTACACGAGTTACTGTGTGTCTAACTGCGATGTGTGATGCTGAACTGTAACTGGGGCAACTGTTTCACGTCAACACCTGAATGCAGCTGCAACGATACGGGCGCGGTGGGCGCTCCTCAGATGTGTATAGCTAGTCCGATTCTGCCAACTCCTGTTCAGATCCAGCTTGTTCTAGCTTGTGATATGAGAGCCGCCTTGTTAAAAGACGTGTAAACAATACACGTTGCTAGGCTAGGCCGTGTTGTGAATGCTGAGCGCAGCAAAATACAGCTGTTTTTAAAAGGTGGTACAAATTACCCATTGGCCGTCTTAGGTATAAATGATTATATTTTCTGTTTCTGTTTATACCCCCCAATAGTGCTCTAGATGATTAATAAACCCATTTTAGGAGAGGTCATGAGCTAAGAGATGAAGGGGTTTTGTAGCAACAGAGTTACATGCATTCAAAAATGCCAGGCAGGTACATTTTTTACAAGTTGTCCTTTCTAGTTCTTATTATTAACTCAATTATTATAAAATCTTGCATTTATCCATCTCTCTATACTTTACTCCCATGTTTGTAGCTTTTGAGCAGACGCCCTTTTTTTTACACTCGAGACGTACGTTGTGTAGGTCACAAAGTTAGGCTTTGCTTTTTAGCAAATGTTACTAAAACAAGAGTAAATGGTGCATTTGTTGGTGACTATTTTCAACAGCAGATTTGGTGCTCTTTAGTGAGTATTTCCTGCAGCCAAATGTGAATATGTGGGATTGATTAAAATTACACTACAGTGCCCATTATCTTTGTAATGTTTCCCAATGTCACAGTGTGGCTCACTGATGTGTGAGTTTTAATAGGTTTTGAATAACAAGAGCTCTATGGCACGGAGGAATAAACTATATCAAGCTTTGGCTACACAGGCAATACTCTTCAATAAAATCAATTTAATGTTGCTTTTATATGACATTTATTTGTTGACATCATGAAAACTACACAATATCACTGGACTTTCCCTTTAGGGGGCTACTGGCTGCTTTTCCTCTCCTAAACAATTTACTCAACCACGACACAGACTCAACTAGATGCTGGAAACTTTCCACAGACCCCTCGGCCCCATGCCGACTTGAATGCATCACACAGTTCTTGCAAATGTTTCTAGGGGCGGGCGCCCGCCCAGATAGCTCGGTTGGTAGAGCAGGCGTCCATATATAGAGCTTTACTCCTTAACGTAGCGAACCCGGGTTAGATTCCGGCCTTTGGTTGCATGTCATTCCCCTCTCTCTCCCCTCTCATATCTTTACCTGTCCTGTCAAATAAAGGCCTAAAATGCCCCCAAAAATAATCTATAAAAAAATAAATTGTTCCAGGGGCACATTAATGTATCTGATGGCACATTATGCAGCTGGAAGGATCCTTTTAAGAAAGAGTAGACCGCGGTGATAAATGGCTGAACTTGGTCAACAACAGTCTGTGAGTACACTGTGGATGTCAAATGATGCTCAGCCGGTGCTATGTCAAGGGATTTGTTGAGCAAGGAGACAGAGGTCTTATTGTTAGCTTCCAGTTATTGGAGATTACACCATCACTGTAGCTGTGTCTTCTAGTAGTTCTTTTTTGACAGAAGTACAAGCATGTCCATGTGCAAGAAGAGTGTTCTGAGACATTCCTCTGCTAACTTTTTGTAGTCTGTAAGCCAGCACTAACACTAGAGGGTCAATTTTCGGTTTCACCTGTCGGGTCCGGATTACGAGGCTAAACTGGTTTGATTTAATGTGAATTTTATGTGTGTGCCCTGGCATTTGTCACTATGATGTCTTCCGGCAAACTAAAAAGTAGGGGTGTGCAAAAAATCTTATTTTTTATTGTCTACTGCAATCACATGATAGATAGGTAGGTACTTTATTTTGTCCCTAAGGGGAAATTCAACGTCCCAGAAGCTCACAGACAACACACACAACATACACATAAAATAACATAATAAAAATGTCAAATAACAACCAAATCCACTTGATTAATACATGGGAAAAGTAACTCTATTTACATACTGTGATTAATTTTTGTATCGTAAATCGATATTGAATCGAATCGTGAGCCTAAAAATCGGAATTGAATCGTGTCGTACACCCTTACCAAGATGTTAGCAACCAACGGCATCACGCCACAAAATCCAACTTGTATTGCAAGCAGCGTCGGGCAGTAGCGTTACTAGTTTAACTATTTCTCAATAGCATCGCTGTTTTCTGAATCAAATAGCTTTTCACTAGATAGCTCCTACATTAGGAAGGGTCTACGCAAGCCACAATTTCCCGAGCATTCTGAAGCTCAAGCTCACAGCAGAGGCGTCTGCTGCGGTCTGAAGTTACTGAGGAGGATTACTGATACTGATGCACAGATCTATTTGTTGGAAACATTACTTTTGACATGTTGCTGTAGCTTGCTACATTTTTTTGTGGATTTGACTTATTTTAGTTTTAGTGTAGTGAAGTGTCAGGCAATATCACGATGTAATTAACATAATGTTACGTTGTTTATAGCTAGGTTGGTAGAGGGGGCGCCGGCATATACAGTAGAGGTTTACTCCTCAACGCAGGTTTGGCCTTTTGCTGCATTTCATTGCCCCCTCCCCCTAAAAGCCAGATAGTAATGCTGAAAGGCCAGTTTCATTTCACAGATAACTTGAGGTGTTCCAAGATCTCGTCCCATGAAGTGTTACGAGATTAAAATGGGACGAGACTTCCCGTTGAGGTCAAAATTGTCTCGCGAAATTAGTCACAAGTGCAGAGCAGCAGCAAGTAGACAGATTCTAACCAGGTTGGTCTTATAATACGTCTGGTGTTGAAGATGAGTCCAACTTGGACCTGTAAATTAGTATTAAAGATCCCCTGCCCGTTCTCCCAACGTTGAGAACATTAGAGCGTGCAGCTCTCTCTCTCTCTCTCTCTCTCTCTCTCTCTCGCTCTCTCGCTTGCGTGCACCCCCAACACCCCTGCACAAATGGACTGCAGCTTGCAGTTCAGTGTGGCTTTTATTCATGCAGATGGCTCTCTTTCGTCTTTTTTAAAAAAGGAGTCGAAAGCAAAACCTAACTTTACTTTTAATTATGTTAAACAGGAAAGAAAGAAAAAAGAAAAATGCTCTCCCCTCATTTTAAAATGGTCATTAAGCAATACAAGAGCAGCCTACTTCTTTGTTTACTGCTGCAATGAAACATTTGGTTCTCAGAGTAAAGAAATGTTTCCAGTCATATTTCTTAATTGAAGTTTTCATTAATATAGTGTTAAAATCTCGTCTTGTTTGGTGAACCCATTTTGGTGTCTCGTCACACGCCCACACCCCCACTGATAGCAAATCCCACACTCTATAGGAGTTAGGTTTTATTTAAAGCAAAACCAGACAACCAAAGTTAGTCAGCATTGTATCTCATTATGTGGCTGTCAGCTATGATTTTGGTCCTCGCGACTCTCCACTTATGTTTCTTGAAAGAAAAGGTTTGTTCGATTACTTTTTTAGATCAGCATAAAAGTTATAAAAGACCAAAAGTTTATTTTTGTTGTCATTGGGGGGAAAAACCGTTAATCTTTTAGCATATTCTAAAGCGGCTTGTTGGCTGTGTTTCTGTTTCATCTCACACAGCCTCCGGCGTCTATGTCTTTGCATGGCTTAGGGTTAGGGTTTAGTCTCGTTGAGAGAACCATCCCTTGGATGTTATCACAGAGCACTTTAGGGTTACTGCTAGCCATTCACAGCGTTACTGCTGCATTGCAACTATGGAAAGGCCCGGATCCCAAATCACAGAACTCGCCTGCGTTAATTACCCATCCCAAAAAATGAGTGGGCCTGAAAGGAATTTGCGTTAACTTATTATTATGGCTTTCATTTTGACAGCCGTAATGTGATTGATTTTATAGTGCTTGTCCTCATGAGAAATCCCCCCGCCCCTCCTCTCCTCTTTCTCCTCTCTAATGTCCTGTGTAGCCTTCAGTTAACCATCTGGGATGGGAACACATGGAAGAAGATGTGTTAATGAATTCATAGTTATATAATCCAGACCTGTGGTGGAGGGAAAATACAGAGAGACCAAGCAGCAGCCTGATCAACATCTCTTACCAAAGAACAAGGCAGACAGGTGAAGAGATTCTTTGTGCCACCAGTGCCCCCAAGTGGCCTGAGGTGG